>NC_060057.1:6480000-6693397 GCF_905333055.1 Maniola jurtina | reverse complement strand
CGAAGTTTCGTTCGAGTATCGTTAGTTTCGTGTTGTGATTACGTTTTAAAATAGTTTTAAGATGCCTCGATCGGATTTAACTGCAGAAGGACGTCGTAGTCTGCAATTAAAACGCGAAATAGCCTTGAAGCGTATCGATGAATGTTTGACAGCGGGTTTAGAGGCAAAGGATGATGCATCGAGATTACCATTGTTTCTATCACGCTACAGTAGACTCGAAAGTTATTGTACGAGTTTTGAATCACATCACTTGAAACTTTGCTCGGAAATATCGGACCCTAAGGAGTTGGATGAGGAAGATGAGGTTCGTAGTGATTTTGATAATAAATATTTTAAGATAATTGAAATACATCAATTATTAACTTCGAATGTCGAATCACGTCCACTTAACGAATCGCAATGTTTTGATACTACGGTAAAATTACCTAAACTTAACTTGTTGAACTTCGAGGGAGACATCAAGTCGTGGGGTACATTTTATGACATGTTTAATACTATGGTACACAAGAATAAGAGATTGTCTAACATTGAAAGATTTTCGATACTTTTGTCACTTCTACGTGGTGAACCATTGGAGCTATTAAAGGGTTTTCCACTTTCTGAAAACAACTATTTAGATGCATACGCGGCTTTAATTGACCGTTACCAATGTAAACGTAAATTAGCATTTCACCACTGGGAAGAACTACAACATTTCAAGTGCACCTCCACATCTCCTCGCGAGTTACGTCGTCTCGTTGATACTTTTAAGAAAAACATAGCGGTTCTTAAGAACTTAAGATTACCGGTCGACGATTGGGATTTTCCATTGTTTTATTTGATGATAACTAAACTCGATCAAGATACTCGTCGTCGCTTTGAACTCCAAAACAATAAAAAGGACATTCCTTCGTTTGACTCGTTGCTCGAATTTCTTGATAAGGCAAGTCGGGCGCTCGAGCTAGCTGAACTCGAGCCTACTAGTAGCGCGGTCGCAACATCCGCCACGTCGTCGTCATCCCCGCGCCAACCGAGAACGCCTGCTGCCAACATTCGTGTGCCGCGTGAGAGGAATTCGAATCCTCACACAAAGGCCTTGATTACCAACACTACAGTCTCCTCTGACTCTCCATGTGTTTTGTGTCATAAAATGCATTCGCTCTCGCAATGTTCTGAATATCAAAAAAAAACACCTCGCGATCGATTTACTCTAGTAAAGGAACATAGGTTGTGCGTACTTTGTTTAGGCCCTGGCCACGTCCTTAGACTTTGTAAATCTAAGGCTCGCTGTTCAAAGTGTGACATGCCTCATGCCACGAGTCTACATTTTGATGACTCGAATCCTAAACCTTCTCTCGATGGTAGGGGAAATGCACCTGTTGTCAGCACTCTGTCTCAAGATTCTTCGAATGTATCGAAATCTGAGTCCAGCGCCGAGACAACAAGTGTCGCTCTTCTAAGTGACTCAGTGCCATCTCACACTTCTCTTTTAGCTACAGCTATCGTTAATGTCGTTAACAATTTCGGTCATCATTCTAAAATTCGTCTCGTAATCGATAGTGGCAGCCAATCAAACTTCATTACAAAGAAATGCGCCCGCCGCCTCGGACTTCAGTTACGCAAAACAAACATCTCTGTTGAAGGCATCGGGCAAACCTCTTCTGTCATATCTTGTTCCACCAATTGTCGTATCGTGGGTCTGGATGGGAACGTGGATATTGAAGTTCAAGCTTTGGCCGCACCTACAATTTGCAGCCAGATGCCACCTGCTAAGTTTGATAGTAAGCAATGGCCTCAACTTAAAGGTCTTAAGTTGGCAGATCCGAATTTTAATGTACCTGGACCAATCGAGGCCCTTATAGGTGTAGACGTATTCTGCAAAATATTCTTAGGTGATCGTATCGCATGTGGTGAACAGGGACCCACAGCATTTAACACAAAGGTAGGCTGGATCGTGATGGGTAACACCTCACCAACGATTTCTCGTGCCTCCTTACCTTGTCGTCTCGACAAGGTAAGGCAACCACATGACTCGCAACTTCGTAAGGTTTGTGAAGTTAATGATCTCCCTAGGTCGTCAACCATGGGTGAAGAAGAAGCTTTATTGGATAGCATCTTTACCAACACTCATACTCGTTCAGATGTTGGTAGATATGTCGTTGAACTACCTTTATCTCGTAATGCCCATCTCCACCCTGAGTATAACACGTTCGTGAGGGACTATGTCGAAAACTCTTTGCATAGTGAACAACTTGTTATCGAACCGAAGCTACAGGCTGACATCCTTTCGAACGATGTCTCTCGACCTCTCCATGATGTCGCTACTCGCGCCGATTTACCGGAGCCAACGCCGAACTTGTTAAATCATATCATCGAGGTTCTACGCCGTGGTTGTTTTGAACTCAGGAAGTGGGCCAATAATTTCTCGTTGTTGTTAGACAATATTTCTTGTGACTATCGTGGTGGTCAATTGTTATTGTTCGTTGTCGAGAGCCAACTCTCAGTTAAGGTTCTAGGCCTGGAGTGGAGTCTATCCCTAGACAATTTCTCATTTTCGTTAAGACTGAAGCATGAAGTTTGCACCCAGCGTAATGTAATGTTAGAACTTAGAACTCGCTCGTACTTTCGACTTTTCGAGACTCCTTGAACCTCTTATTATCGCTTTCAAGTATATCGTCAAACAAATTTGGGCGCCTGGGCTAGAGTGGAAGTCACCATCCTCTCGTTGGAAGACATACTTCGCTAATTGCTTTGATCGCATTCAGGAGACAATCCCTCCTAGTCATTGGCACCTCATCAGGACCGAGGATAATCCGGCTGACTGTGCCTCTCGAGGCCTATTGGTTCAGCAATGTATCGATCATCATCTGTGCTGGTCTGATCCTAAGTGGCTGTCGTATTTTGAACCCGCTTGGTCTAATGCTTGGATCATCGAAGAACCCGCTACTGCTAAAGCAGAACAACGCGATTCAGTTGTGTCGTTATTCGTCGCAGTGGATCAATTTGACAACTATCTCGAAAGATATTCGAGTCTTAAAAAGGTTCAACGTATTGTAGCTTATGTCCGTCGCTTTGCTCACAATTGTCGTAGCGATCACAACAATCGTAAAAGTGGTCATCTCATTGCGTCTGAGATAAATGACGCCATGCTGTGTCTTGTCAGGCTGACGCAAGCTTCTGCATTTCCAAATGAAATTCAACGCTTAAAGACCGGTTCGTTGCTTTCCAAATCGTTACGCAAGTTGCATCCCTTTATCGATGAAAACGATTTGGTCAGGGTGGGCGGTAGACTAGTTCATTCGGAACTAGATCACGGTTGTAAAAGCTCCTTGTCATTACCTCGACAACCGCGTTTAACTTCGCGTCTCGTCAATCAAATGCATGCTGATAACATGCATCCTAGTCTTAGAACACTAAGCTACTTACTAGCTCAGAATCATTGGATTCTTTCGTCTCGTCGAGTTATTAGTAGTCAGCTGTCTAAATGTGTGAAGTATTATCGCGATGATCCTAAATCTTTAATATTTCGTATGAGTGGCTTACCCAAATTGAAAGTTTTGCCACTTAAAACTCGTTCGTGGTACCCCTGGTGGGACCCTGGCGGTTATCAGAGTCGATTTCGTGGGACCGTTTCCCTCGTACATTTAGCGTTGTCGTGGATCTCGTACCTATCGTCTCGTAGAATTGCGTTTCTCGTGTCGCTCTCGCTACCAGGACTAGGTCGGGTCGACTACAAAGACCATAGAGTCCGCTACTATTTATCGATATTTAAAATACACGTATTTTGGTGGGCGGAATGTTCAATCCCCATCGACTAGATAATCTTATTTCGTTTAGTTTTAGAATTTAGTTTTAGTTTTTAGATAGGTTCATTTAAATTTAGCGGCAGATCAATTAGCTGCAATAGGTATATCGTTAGAATCGTTCGTCGGGTTGATAGAAATATATTCGCCAGTGAGGGTAGATAGGTTACCGCTCATTGGCAGAGTCGCTCTCGCGTGAAGACAGACGACACACGTCGTCGGCGCTCTAAGCCCTAAATCCATCACGCTGGGGCCATCCCAAGTGCTACAGTGAAGTGCATTGTGTCGGTACCGACTGGAGGAGAGACGGCGACGGCGCTGGTGAGTCGAGTTTTCATATTTTCTCCTCACTGGTGTCGCGTTAAAACTAGGTATTCGTTTCGAAAATACAGTCCATCGGGAAGCGATTCGAACCCCTTCACCCATGCCAACTGGCTGGAGTGAACAAGTATAGTACATAGAATTCAATAATAGGATTATGTAAAGGTCAAAAGTTTATAAGTAACAGTATGATAGGTTTATTTTATTTTATTTTACAAATTATAGGAAGACAATTTGTTCGATTGCTGAAAGACTGTATCAATCATTATTACAATCTCAATTGCTGTGATTGGTATTCTTATCTCAACAATGCATTGACATAGCCGGGAATGAGTGAGCGTCGACCAATTAGAGGTGATTGCGATTGTGACATTATGGCCTTATTTTGCCGTAAACGAGCTAGGACGTCGTAACGTCCAAGCATAAAATTTAACTTAAGTATTGATTTATTTAATAAGAAACAATTAAAATATACATATTCTACATTTATTAAATACTTACGCACTATAACATACACTGATATGAATATCAACGATAAGTGTACACAACGTTTGCCATTTATTGTGCCAAGTAAACTTAATATTATGGTGGGTAGTTAGCAAGAAGAACGATAAAACTAAATAAATACGAGTATTAATTATTATTTCACAATTACATATTAAAATTAACAAATACAAAATTACTAAACTGACGACAATTAATGCAATTGATGAAAGTCTAATGCAGAAAATTAAGCTGGCAGCGCTTACTTTAAGATTCTTTATGAGATTTCTTTGTCTTTATCTTTATATGCAGAAACATTTTTTTAAGTGCTATTAATAGATTAAATAAAATACATAATACTATAAATACACAGATTATAGAATATATAACCTAGATAATATCGTATATCGATAACCTACTAAAAACAACGGTTATTAATTTTGAATCGAAAGAAAATCTTATGATATTACTAAAACAGCAAATGCTGATTAACATCAAGATAATGTCTGAATGTCTTCGCTAAAGATATTTCTGAGTATCTTCACTTAAAGAAATAAGTGACATCCCTATCTGAATGTCTGAGTGACTTCCCTAACGGAACGTCTGTGTGACTTCCGTAACGAAACATCTGAGTGACTTTCCTATCTGGATGTCTGAATGACTTCCCTAATGAAACGTCTGCGTGACTTCCGTAACGAAACATCTGAGTGACTTCCCTATCTGAATGTCTGAATGACTTCCCTAATGAAACGTCTGCGTGACTTCCGTAACGAAACATCTGAGTGACTTCTCTATCTGAATGTTTGAGTGAAATCCATAATGGAACGCCTGTATGACTTCCGTAACGAAACGTCTGAGTGAATTCCCTGACAGGACGTCTAAATAACCTCTGTAGCGAAACATCTGAGCGACTTTCGTAACGAAAAGTCTGAGTGACTTCCGTAACGAAATCCTCTTCCTCTTAAAAAAATATGTCAACATCGAGAGTGAAGATTGATAAAATACAACAATAGATAATGTAGTAAAAGAGGCTAGTAGACTCAAGAGTCAAGACTACTTTACTTTGTTTTCACTACCGTTGATAAGCATTACAGTAAATAACTTCCTCTTCTTGTTAGCCCTTATTTATCCATTGTTAGACATCAGTAGGTCTCCTCACGTACACGCCATTCTTCTGAAGGCTGGGTGAGCTTCCTTCAAGTTTTCCCCGCAAGCTTGGTGATGTCGTCGGACCAACAGTATGGTTGTCTTGAGTAAATATAGTATGTTTCAAAAATACAAAAGTCATGAATAAAATAAAATATTTTTTTAAAACTTATGTCTAAAGCTCTATATGCCCTAATTAATTACTAATCAACTTTTGACATGGATGGCCCATTAATGGAGTAATATTGTTTTATAAAATAAGAAATTCCTTTTGTTTGCATTCTGGTATCTAATATAATAAACTGAGACATGATAATATTTGCCAACTATCTCCAACCTCGGTAAATTTATAAATTCTCAAATAGTGCGGATAAGTGCTAAAAGACATTCTTTCATTTTCGAAATTGCTCTCCTAGATGCCTTGTTTTGTATCAAGCCTGTTTCTGTTTCTTGTGGAAATAAGATTTGTTCCCTTGTACTTATGCTTTATTTTGTTCCTTATTTCTCATAGAAATTCACCTTTTGAGTAAAAAAAAAATGCATTTTAAGTACAATGTCTGTACCTACTTTGTGGCATACCCCTAGAATATGTCTGTGAGATCTTCCTATGAATAGTCCGTACGAAATCACAAAGAAGACTGCATGACCTATGCAACGAATCTGAATGAGCTACTTATTCGACGCACTCTGTCGCCTACGCAAATAATCTGGGATACCTGCACAAATGGTCTATAAGACCTACATAATGAGCCTGTGTGACCCAAGCAACGAGTCTGTGTGACCTGTGGAACGAGTCTGAGTGACCTACGCCACGAGTCTATTTACTTATCTAGTCTATTTACTACTTATTGTATACCTATTATAATATCTGTGTGACCTTTCAATGATAAAAATTTATGCTGCATGATTTATTCAGAATGGGAAAAATATAGGTATATGTGCTACGTATGTACAACATAATTTGAAAGTACCAAAAATAAACTCTGCTAAAACAAAACCCTCTGCCGACCTGTTAATATCTAGGTATAATTATAAAAATATCAAGTAATTGAAAATTACATATACATTAGAGAAAAATGAGTATAAAATTCAATAAACGTTTAGTACGGATTAAAAGAAAAAGGGCTAGAAATGAAATTTCGTATAAATATGGACACTGTTTTGCTCTCCAGGTTTATAGGTGTCATCCCCGTGGCAAATTCATCTTTATAATAGAAAACGCTAAAGCATCGAAAGTCAGTTACTTACCTAGTTACTAACATAATAATAGTATTTCGTTAGCGACCTCGAAAGATACCACCGAAACCTGCAAGATGTTACAATTTGATACCTAACTTTTCCCGTGCACCACAATAAGCAACTAATAAGTGCTGAGCCAATCATAATTCTAAACCAATTTTAACTTCTTAATAAAGTTGTCTCATGAGTCATGACGTCAGCTGTATAGAACTTATCTTGATAGTCATTTAAGTACCTACAATTTTGTATTGGCGTCACTCAGAAAAGCAGGTATTATTTAAATATTTTTATCGAATTATTGAAATGTCCTCTCCAAAACCAACACAAAAAAACACAAGTTTAATGTGCAAGGTTATCCGAGAGTTTTAATCTAAACAAACTAATGCCAAAATAAATAATTTAATTAGAGCGTGATTGCTATCACAACATCTAATTATCCAGTTCACAACCCAAATACTGAAAATATGCGATATCGCTCCGAATCTCAGAAGGAGACTGAACTAAAACCTTCAAAACACCCGTATTTATGCAAGTTCAATCTTGTTGGCCTCCTAGTAACAGATTGTATGACATCGAATGAGCCAAATATCGATTTTACCAAACTACCTTCATCAGCTAATTTTATATTATTTTTGACAACTCAAATCAACTTTTTAAAAATAACCTTACATTTGGATAGTAGGAAGCTACAACGAAATCTGTTACTTATATTTCGTCAATGTTAATCACATACCCACTGGTAATCAAAAGTTATTTTTATTTAATACCTAAATCTTATAGCAAATCATTAAAAAAAAAGAAGAAAATCAATAACAATTTTAATATGAAGTAGGTAATAACTAAAATGAATCTATTGAATATTATATCATATGTACATATTTCTAATTTAAATTATGAATGTCTACTTGATCATGGTTGACTAAGTGAGACACTATTATTATTTAGCCATTTAATGTTGGTCACTTGGTGGCGAAACAGATTGACCAAGCGTTTTTTTTAGGTAACCTCTTAAGTGCATATTACTGTTCGGTGTTTTTCTTTTGCCAGGTGGCCAATGATGCGAAAGCCGGGATGTTATCTGCGGGCCGTGGGGCACGGCCTTTCCAGGATGGCCGAGTGTTAACAACTACCTCAAGATGCTGCCTTATATCATGAGTCATAGACATCTAGACCTATATCAGATTAATTATTATTATTTTTAAATAATTGGCGGGAATGGATTATAAATCACATTTAGTTATTAACTATTTAGATCAATATATATTGTGTCGTATTTTACATTTAGCTGATATAATTGTTACGTTAATTGTCTATTACATCACCATGTTTTTACCTCTGTGGTAATTTGTCAAATAGCTTTCCGAAAACTAGTACCTACCTACCTTAAAAATATGTCTGTCAAACTGATATAAATAGCGAAGGTATCGAAGAAAGACGGGTATTGAGAAATAATAATTGTAAGAGAAAACTATTCTCAAAAATACAGTGAAGTGAAATTCGAAAGTGTCTATTATTCAAACCTATCCCTATACTTCTGCAACATACTAAAAACATAAAGTAATAAGACATTCAATAATAATTTCATAAAATTAAAAAACCAGAATTTAACGACACACCTAATTATTCTAATATTATCCAGTACATATAATGTTATAAAAAACATCACTAGTTTAGGTTTTGCCAGGAAATACAGTTTTCCAAACAATAATAAGAGGTACGAGTATCTTGCAAGAGTAGCAATGACAAACCTACACCAATAATAATAATTGTTATTATTTAAATTATTGACTGTTATTTTGTTATACAATGACAAGATGTTTTGCTTTTTACAGTAATTTGTATATATATCATAACAAAGATTACTTTTCTTCCGCAGTGATCTGAAATAACATGTAGAAACATAAGGATACCCGCACACTACATGAAAATTGTACCTATAAAAAAGTTGAAAGTACCTATAAAGATGTTGTTTTTGTTTTATTGATAAGTGGTTCCAGATCTTCATGATTGCGGATAGCACTAGCAGATTTTCCTTCGCGTGCTCGTACGTAGATAGTCCCGTTATTGCACCAGCAGAATTCGTATCCCAATTGTTTTGTTTGTATGCGGCACTCACGAAATAACAGTCTGTTTCTCTGCGTAAGCCGCTCGTTTATAAAGACTTTCTGTGCCGGTCCGGGTAGGTTCAAGTCGGTGCTAGTGATATTTCGGCGTGATTTGGATACTTTGAGAAATTCGTCCCTCTTAGACCGCCGCAGTAAACGTACGACGATCGGACGAGGATACTTTCTCGCGTTTCCCGTGGCGTTCACAGCCGACAAAACACGCGGGCCCGCCCGTGAGGTCCAGTCTATATCTTGGTCTGAAACTTCCACACCGATTTTCTTCGCTAAAAGCAAGGCTAAATGGGTTGCATTCTCATTGGGACATTCGGGGATGCCACACACATTTCATTTTTGAGATGATTTTGTGCTTGGGTGTTAATTTCCTGCTGTAGTTCGCCAATGGTGCATTTCAGAACGTCTATTTCTTCGTTGTGGCGCTCGAGTGCATAGATTCTCGTTTCATTTGAGGCTACCGAAGACGTCAAGGTGTCGAGTCTCTCATTGCAACGGTTTAATGATGCTGTGGCTTCCTCTAATCTATTTTTAAGAGAAGAAATCTCTCCCGTGAGTAGCCTCACTGCTGATAATAGGCTTTGTACCTCGGATGTATCAGAGACATTAGTAATCTCGGTTGCCTGCTCTGATCTCTTACGAAGCGTGATATTTTGGGCATCGACGCTTAATTTAACGGGAGTTGAACTATTGTCAACACCCTTCCTTTCTTGTGCGCTGCATTCAGGGCATAGCCAATTTTTTATACGGTCGGGTGTCAATGAGTTTATGTTGATGCAACCGTTGCAAAAACGCCTTTTGCAAACTGGACCATTACATCCAATAGACGATCCTTCTTTGCTGCTCTTTAAACACCCAGCGCATTTCATTTTTATAACAGATAAGTAGTGTCATGATTCGATTAAATTACTGTTTAATAATTCCATCACTATTTGAAATTTTGAGCAAATCTTGTTTGTCCATAGTCAATATTATTTTGAAGTGGCAACTTTAATAAACAATGGCAATACAATTTTTATGTTGGTAATTTTGCGATATATTTGAATTGACGAATAGCAATTTGGCGTGTGGATTTTAATCAAAATGGCGTTAGAGTGGTAGGGATATTTTGGTGAGAGATACGCTAACGACGAGTGGGGAATTCATTACGTGTGGCTCTTCGACAGTGAAAGGACTCCTTGAGTCAGTACTGTGAAAGTGATTTTGAGTTGCAGTGTATTTTGGTAAGTCCTCTTGTATCGTTCCAATTTGTACAAATACTGTGAATTTAAATATGTGTGGATATGGTTGATTAGACGGTTGAGAGAGTAGTTCCGATTTAGGTTAGGGTACCGTCACCCAGTTACTTGTTATTGTAATCAGAGTTCTACAGGTCAGTGATAGATCTAGTTATAGAATCCTGTGGTGTTCTATGAATCTTAACATTTCAGAAGTGACAAGAATCCAAAATAAAAAATAACGTAGGTAGATAGAAATTCCTTATTAGTAATTTTATTTTTAAAACGAGATTGCTAAACGCCCACTTTATCAAGTTTATTATTTTTACGATTAATTGGTTACGTGAGTCGTGATGCTAGACATTAAGTCAGGGCAACTCCCTTATAATGTGTTGTTGTGTAGATTATGTGTAATAGTGTATGTGGGTACGTTTTCTGGTACCCACTCAGAACGAAACAATATCTTCTATTAATAATTTTTTCATAACCTTCACTGATTATTTTGATAATTATTGTAAAATTACAAGCAATGCTAGATAAACATAAATTTTAAGGTTATTATTTCTAAATTTTTTTTATGAATTGGGCTGTAATTGAAAATGAAAATGAAAAATATTTATTTACCAAATACAAAGTCTTATACAGTTTTTCTGTCTGGTGGTACCCACACGAGGCAATCCGGTATCGTGGGTAGGTACCTGATTCACTATAAGATATGATACAATATTTATTTGACAGTCGGTTCACTAATTAAAGTATATTCTAAGGATAAAAACATAAAGATGTAAAGTATTTTGTTGCGTTGCATTATACGTCTGAATGAATAGAAGTAACAAAGTGCCCTTATTTTAGATGCAGGAAAAGTTTCTCGGTTTCATCGTAACCTAAGGATAGTAAGTTATTGGAGTATAATATGCCCTTTCTAATAGAGTTAAATAAATTAATGAAAAGTTGTCTAAGTGATATGTGGCACAGATATGATTGTTCATCAGATAATGTCGTTGCACTTCTATATAATTTTTATTATCAAAGTTTAGAGTTAGTCATCAATAATTGATTTGGGTTTTTATTATGTTGACATTTTAATCTTTATTTTAGTATTAAAGCTGGGACACACCAAACGCGTATGCAGCACGTAAGCGTAGACGTAGCGCGTACCATGACGTTGTAATGTATGGAACTGTATGAGATATGGCAAACCGCTTGCGTGACGTGAACGTTCGCGTAGACGTAATGCGTGCTGTCATGTCTATGGATTCACGCGCGTCACTACGCGCGTGGTCACGTGTACGTGCTTGGTGTGAATCGGCCTTTATTCTGTACTTTGCTTGTGTAAAGTCTATGTATATCTTAACTGAATATGTTAATCATGTGTTTTTATTTTATTTCATTGAAGGTAATATTCAAAGAATTTTACAGTGATAAAGTTACAATGATAAAATGTATAAGGCTCATCAGACATTATTTCAACATACACAGTACATACCATTTATTCAATTCGTATAAGATGTTATTGAAGGGCAGGACCGCCTGCAACAAATACTCTAATAATATTATTGGTTCTACCGAAATAAATGTTAGTTCATGGGGCGTACTAGTAATCTTACCGGTTTATCAAGTGGGTATGTTTCCCGCTGGTTATTGAGTGGCTTACTAGTCCGCGGATTATGTTATGTAATAATATTATTGGTTCTACCGAAATAAATGTTGGTTTATGAGGCGTACTAGTAACCTTACCGGTTTATCGAATGGGTATGTTTCCCGCTGGTTGTTGAGTGGGTTACTAGTCGTCGGATTATGTTATGTCTACTGAAATAAATGTTGGTTTATGAGACGTACTAGTAACTCTACCGGTTTATCGAATGGGTATGTTTCCCGCTGGTTGTTGAGTGGGTTACTAGTCGTCGGATCATGTTGGTTTAGAGGCCGTGCTTCACTGGTTTATTGAGTGGGTATGTTTCCCACTGGTTGTTGAGTGAATCACTGGCCGTTGGATAATGTCAAGTTAGGGGGCGCACTAGTGACTATAAGAATACCAAGACGTGAACCGCAATAAAAATATAAAAATGAATAAATATAACCCTTATTTGCATGATTAAGGCTTGATACTCAACAAAACTAAGTTAACGCAATAATAACAGATTGATAAAACACGTCCGCACACTAAGATCGACCGAAACAAAGTGAGTAGCACTCTCACAGGCCATTTTCAAGATAGTTTTCCGAGGTGGCGCCACGGTTGCGTTCCTAAAAACATTACCAACAGATGTCACGTGACTTCCGTTCAAAAGCGCGGCAAACATGTGCGATAACACGGCCGTCCTGTGCACGCCTCCGTCCCTGGATGGCGTTTATGTCTGGTGCAGTTGCTGAGAACAAAAACAGCAATAAGAAAATTTGATTTGGCTATTCTCCGAATACCGAGACGTGGCCTCCAATCTACTATCCCATCAACGGCCAGCAACCGGAGGTCCACATGTTCCAAATTCCAATACGTGGCCTCCAATCTACTATCCCATCAACGGCAAGCAACTGGAGGTCCACATGTTCCATATTCCAATACGTGGCCTCCAATCTACTATCCCATCAACGGCAAGCAACTGGAGGTCCACATGTCCCATATTCCAATACGTGGCCTCCAATCTACTATCCCATCAACGGCAAGCAACTGGAGGTCCACATGTCCCATATTCCAATACGTGGTCTCCAATCTACTATCCCATCAACGGCCAGCAACTGGAGATCCACATGTCCCGTATTCCAATACGTGGCCTCCAATCTACTATCCCATCAACGGCCAGCAACTGGAGGTCCACATGTCCCAAATTCCAATACGTGGCCTCCAATCTACTATCCCATCAACGGCCAGCAACTGGAGGTCCACATGCCCCGAATTCCAATACGTGGCCTCCAATCTACTATCCCGTCAGCGGCCAGCAATCGGAGGTCCATCCAACACATGGAATTCGCAAAATTTAAGCAATTAAAAATGATTTATGAACAACCTATTTCCCGAATTCCAATGAGTGGTCTCCAATGCACTATCCCATCAACGGCCAGTAATTGGAGGTCCATCCAACAAGAACTTCGAGAAATTTAACCAATTAAACAAAGGGATGTACGAGCTACTTGTATATCTGATACGTAGACTTATTCTGAACTGTTTCATCGGCGGCCAGTTCATCTTACTATAAATCTTAACTTTTATTGTAATTGATTAATTCTACACGATTAAATACCGTCACAACTTTTATCTTCGTAACGATAGACAAGTTTGAAGCATAATGCACTAGACAAGATAAGGTAAAAATAAGGCTCATAGTAGGTACTTTAAAATAATATCAATCCATCCAAGAACCATGCGATGCATTAAAATGGTATTATTACTTGAAAACATCTTAGGCCATCTCTAAACGCTTGTCACAAGTACATGTCATGGGAACGACCCATCTCCTATCATATTCAGTCCGTCGGTGGGTATATTTTATTTTCTACATCTCAGTAATCAATTATTGTTTTTTTTTTAGCTCGGCTTGTCCTGATCTTAACAATGAAGAGCAAAAGAACTTTCGTATTTAATACGATTCTAATAAAAGTACTAACGGAAATCTAAAATTAAAATGAGACTGACTCGATTGAAATCTTTTTGGCTAAAGTAAGTCACATGTATACAGTATACACATTATAAGCACTTCCCTTTTATGAAGTATAAGAAGCATTATTAAAAACATAAGTATGTCTAATTGGTAACTGGCATTATAACGTTTCTCAAAGCATTGAATGTGCCTACGTATCAACACACTGGCTTGCATATCTCACAAGATCAAGTCTAAGTCGGTATGTGAGTAAGAGTCACTTACTGTGCTCGCAACTTATTCAAAGAAAGTGCCTCATACTACAACACATACCGACATCATGAACACAAGTAAAAACAAACTGGAATGGTCTTACCAAACAGCATAAACAAACGCTTAGCAGCACTTATCATATTCCCTCATGAGACAGGCAGCAAATCTCACTGAGATGCCACGATGAGGTACCACGTACGTTTCGCAGCAACGTGCGTGGCGTAGCACCACAGCACTATCGACATGTCACGGCAAGTGACAAGCCTCGCATCCACGTGGAACGCGCAGTATTGCACCGGAAATTTCAAAGAAAAACAAGGTAAATGTGAGCACAGAGTTCAAATGAAGGAACTCTCGTTCGGTAGGTAACGTAGGTAGGTTTTCACGGAAGGTGACAGTAATAGAAATGACACATTAATTTACCGGCTTCTTTCTTATTTTCTTAATAGATATCGGACAGTGGAAGAACCAAAACTAGTTCACAAAAACCATAGGATATCACAGTTTGAACGGAAATAATTTTTCAGTTTTACCTACATCGACAAAAAATCTACTGTCACTGTAAATTATTATTTATGGCAGTATCCTAAACGTGAGGGTATGCGATAACCCTTAGTACTATGACAACAATCAACAAATTTAAACATTCGTTAAGCCACACACTCGTTACCGTGTAATATTTTCCACACCAAACGTTGATATTGAAAATATGCGCGTCAAAGTTACAAATGAAATAATTATTAGACCTTACTTTAATCAACGAAGATGCAGGTAGATGTGCGGCTAGCAGTCGATTCGTCGCCACGCACAATGTTGGTACCTGTACCACTCGTTAGCGCGGGTACCGGGCAGCAGCGATTGTCGAGTGTCCACGCAACCTGTAAACGTGGCTCGGACGACGGTGGAAGGATAACGCTTTCTTACTTGAATCACGTTTTCGTTTACCACAATGCGATTGTTCGTACATTGAAACAACACTCACACAGATTTCACAAAAAGCAAAACTACTACGAAACTTTAAAAATCAAGTTTAAGTACTTTATTTTGATTAATCGATTCTAATGTCGGTCAGATGAACCAAAAGCGAGTGGGCAATTAGGTTACCATCCCACTTCTGATATAAGAATACCAAGACGTGAACCGCAATAAAAATATAAAAATGAATAAATATAACCCTTATTTGCATGATTAAGGCTTGATACTCAACAAAACTAAGTTAACGCAATAATAACAGATTGATAAAACACGTCCGCACACTAAGATCGACCGAAACAAAGTGAGTAGCACTCTCACAGGCCATTTTCAAGATAGTTTTCCGAGGTGGCGCCACGGTTGCGTTCCTAAAAACATTACCAACAGATGTCACGTGACTTCCGTTCAAAAGCGCGGCAAACATGTGCGATAACATGACTTCACTGGTTTATTGAGTGGGTATGTTTCCCTCTAGTTGTTGAGTGTGTCACTAGTCGTCGGATTATGTTGGTTTAGAGGCCGTGTTAGTGACTTCACTGGTTTATTGAGTGGGTATGTTTCCTACTGGTTGTTGAGTGAGTCACTGGCCGTCGGATAATGTTAGATAAGGAGGCGCACTAGTGGCTTCACTGGTTTATGGAGTGGGTATGTTTCCCACTGGTTGTTGAGTGAGTCACTGGCCGTCGGATAATGTTAGATAAGGAGACGCACTAGTGGTTTCACTGGTTTATGGAGTGGGTATGTTTCCCACTGGTTGTTGAGTGAGTCACTGGCCGTCGGATAATGTTAGATAAGGAGGCGCACTAGTGGCTTCACTGGTTTATGGAGTGGGTATGTTTCCCACTGGTTGTTGAATGGGTCACTAGTCGTCGGATTGTGTTAGAGGAGGTGTACTATGTGGCTTCATGGGATTTTGCATGAAATGAAATGAGATGAAATGAAATTATTTATTTTGCCATATGCGAGTAAAAATAAATGATGGTACATTGACAGGTAGTCTTTTTCACATTTTGCCATTTATGTATGACAGGCAAAATATGTAGTGAAACTGTTAGATACAATAACCAAAAAAAAAAAAAAATGAAATTGGAATGACCACGCGACGCGTATATTTTCTCATGTTTCCTGTTAAGTGAGTCACTGATCGTCGGATAAAATTGTTTCTATGAACACCTTAGTAGCTAGAGCCAGCAAGGAGTATTATTGAATAGCATGAACCTAAGGTAAAAATAAAGAAGGTGCAATAGATCTCTTAATAAAGACATCAACAGTTCACTTATATATCAAGAGTTACATTAAATAGCTGTTGATATTTCCAATAGTGGGTACCCACGTTCATGGTGTGTTAGTTTCACAATTTAGTACTTAACTCTGCATTGTCACCAAAAATGAATATGTAAGTAGGCAGTAAACATATTTTAGTTGCTGTCACTGTTGTCAGTGTTACCACAGATAAAACGGAATAGTAATTACGTTAATAAATTATTTTAGTGATGTTTTATTTCACACGTAGTTATGATAACCAAAAATCCAGCCACAGCATATTAGAATTTATTTTACATCCACAGTGTTACTAGGCAATTATATTGTATTGTTTTCTGTGCATTCTATGTTGAATTTGGTTATGTATGCTATAACGAAACTAAGTATATTTTGACAATTTTGGCTAAGTGTGCCACAACGATATTGAGTTCAAGATTTTAATAATGATTGAGATTAAGATTTTGATATCGAGTTTGAAGTTTTTGGTGTCAAGGTATAATATTTGATTCTGAGTAAGATTGTAAGATTGGTCATCATAATATTTCATATTTATTCAATCATATATATATATGATATAATATCATATATGATATAGCAAAATGAGTCATGGTTAGGACAACCATTGTGCGTAGCACTATTTTGCTTAAGAATTACAGAAGTAGGTACAACTAATGATTGCTCGAATATCTTTATTATGTGTTATGCTTTAAATATGCTTGATTTTGGTTGTTTAATTTGAATGGTTAAATATTTACGATTTTCTATAAAACTATCAGGAAGTTGTGGAACAGTTTTTGGTTGCTGTTTAAAAAAAATTAATTTTGTTTACGATTATATAAGGTTTTAATTAAAACTGAACTTTGCATTTACTTTAAGTTTTATATTGTTAATTAATGGATGAAGTTTGGTGGCATAGTTCGTTTAGTTTTTCGATTTTAACGGATCCATAAAAATAAAATAAAAATAAAAGGAAAGACACACGCGCACACATCATTTTAAACATAATTTAGATTTGAATTCTGTTATGTATGGGTTCTATTATGTATAAGTTTAAGTAAATCTAACTTATATACAGTTTTACATACTTATTTGGCTGTGATCGGCTCGACATTACTATTAAGTGGATTTAGCTTTTTGATTTTTTTATTTTTTTTTTATTCTTTTTTGAGTTTTTTTTATTGAGATTTAAAGCTTCTCATTCAGATTGAGTTAGTGGTTACGATCGAGCTATTGGTTCAGAATGGTAACCTTTTAGTACATCCGAATGTCATGATTTATGAGGAAACGTCACGTATTGTTAACTTACTATAAATACAGTACACATATTTTATTTGAGGAATTATAATTGGTAAAAGTCAATGTTATCTGGCTTATTAGTGCCTGTGATTTGGATGTGCACCGGGAGGTTGCACATGGTTGGATGGCCGAATGTCATGATTCGATTAAATTACTGTTTAATAATTCCATCACTATTTGAAATTTTGAGCAAATCTTGTTTGTCCATAGTCAATATTATTTTGAAGTGGCAACTTTAATAAACAATGGCAATACAATTTTTATGTTGGTAATTTTGCGATATATTTGAATTGACGAATAGCAATTTGGCGTGTGGATTTTAATCAAAATGGCGTTAGAGTGGTAGGGATATTTTGGTGAGAGATACGCTAACGACGAGTGGGGAATCCATTACGTGTGGCTCTTCGACAGTGAAAGGACTCCTTGAGTCAGTACTGTGAAAGTGATTTTGAGTTGCAGTGTATTTTGGTAAGTCCTCTTGTATCGTTCCAATTTGTACAAATACTGTGAATTTAAATATGTGTGGATATGGTTGATTAGACGGTTGAGAGAGTAGTTCCGATTTAGGTTAGGGTACCGTCACCCAGTTACTTGTTATTGTAATCAGAGTTCTACAGGTCAGTGATAGATCTAGTTATAGAATCCTGTGGTGTTCTATGAATCTTAACAGTAGGTACCTGTTAGGTAGAAATTCGCACCGATCAACAACTGTGAGCGCGATGTTATTGACGTTTGCACGGCGCGACGACGGCGCGGCCCCGCGGCAGCGTCAGACGCGCAGTGACCGTTACTATTTCGCAAATAATAATTTAACACTGTTTTATGGGTCAAAACACACTTTTTAGAAGAAATAACTTTATCCCACCAAAAACATTTCATGTAAAAAGTTAGCCAAGACTCACAAGTTCATAATGTTTTCACTGTTAAAAAGTTATGAGATCTCTAATAGAGCCAAGCCCCTAGCTGAGCTTAGATTTGTGCTGGCTATGGGACCTATCCGAAGTCCAAAGTAATATAGCTCTTAAATGTTCTTGACTGTATCACATTTATAACAATAAATAACAAATCACTCTACTTACAAGCTCTGATTCTACAAACCCTACATCTTGGTAAAAAAAGGACGGCTTGGCCGTTTAATGTTCGTAAAACTATTACATGACATAACATATTTTAAGGCCTTAAGGAATAGTTTGTTCGACAATTACTAATTTGTATTGTACTTCGTGATGGTCGCAGAAGCTATTCCGGGCTTAAATGTCATTTCAGATAAAAAATCCACGAACTGTAAACGGCCAAGCCGTACTTTTTTTACCAAGATATAGGGTTTGTAGAATCAGAGCTTGTAAGTAGAGTGATTTGTTATTTATTGTTATAAATGTGATACAGTCAAGAACATTTAAGAGCTATATTACTTTGGACTTCGGATAGGTCCCATAGCCAGCACAAATCTAAGCTCAGCTAGGGGCTTGGCTCTATTAGAGATCTCATAACTTTTTAACAGTGAAAACATTATGAACTTGTGAGTCTTGGCTAACTTTTTACATGAAATGTTTTTGGTGGGATTTCATTTCTTTTTGGCAGGTGCCCTAGATTTTTTTGGATCTATTTTTTGTAGGTACATACATCATTTTCATGGCCCACTCTCTATCGTTACCTCTTTTTTTAAAAGCTTTTATTCAACTTGCAATGTACTCGTATGTAAATATGTTTGTTCGGGTGGAATCTTGCAAGTCAATTTTGAAGCAGATATACCAAATTTCTGTCTTTTAGGACTTCAGGAAACACAGATACTTGGTACGTTTGATAAATCTGCCACGGACATCTTATCCTGAAAACTTTAGAATTCGAGCAACAGATTTTACAGATATGCATCTCATATACGAGAGGATGAAGGGGGACCCGATTTCTTAATTTATATGTTGTTCATAATTCTTGAAATTCCTACTTAATGCCAAATTTCAGTCTTCTAGGACTTCAGAAAGTACCCTAGAATTTGTGACTAGAGGTTTTGAATGTCGATAAATCTGAAACTATAAAAGCTAGACAATTGATACTCAGTGCGTTTAATACATCTGCCAAGGACATCTTATCCTGAAAATATCAGCATTCTAGCGATAGAATTTACAGATTTGCTTCCCCCATACAGAGGCGTAGAGGGGTGAAATTTCCAATTTCTTAATTTTCCTGTAGTTTGTATGCAATTTCTAGTCTACATACCAAATTTCAGTCTTCTAGGACTTCGGGAAGTACCCTAGAATTACAGACTAGAAGTTTTGACTGTCAATAAATCTGAAACTATAAAAGCTAGACAATTGATACTCAGTGCGTTTAATAAATCTGCCAAGGACATCTTATCCTGAAAATATCAGCATTCTAGCGACAGAATTTACAGATTTGCTTTTCTCATAAGAGGCGTAGAGGGGGGGAAATTCCAATTTCTCAATTTTCCTGTAGTTTGTATGCAATTTCTAGTCTACATACCAAATTTCAGTCTTCTAGGACTTCGGGAAGTACCCTAGAATTACAGACTAGAAGTTTTGACTGTCAATAAATCTGAAACTATAAAAGCTAGACAATTGATACTCAATGCGTTTAATCGATCTGCCAAGGACATCTTATCCTGAAAATATCAGCATTCTAGCGACAGAATTTACAGATTTGCTTTTCTCATAAGAGGCGTAGAGGGGGGGAAATTCCAATTTCTCAATTTTCCTGTAGTTTGTATGCATATTCTAGTCTATATACCAAATTTCAGCTTTCTAGGACTTCGGGAAGTACCCTAGAATTACAGACTATGAATAGTGATGATCATCAGTGAGGGACGAAAACGGCGTATTTTAGGTATCAATAAATCTGTAACCATAAAAGCTAGATATTTGATACTTAGTATATTTGGTAAATTTGCTGAGGACACCTTATACTGAAAATTTCAGCTTTCTAGCATCATCCAGACCGAAGTTATGACGGGTCGAAAATACGGCGAAACACTTCGAGAAAAAGGTACGTAGCGCCCCGGCCGCCGTTTGGCTCGTCTTGGCGGGGGCACTGCCGTGCCCCCTGATCACTGTTTTCACTAGATGCTATGTATTATTTTGATGTATGGTTTACTTTTGTACGAATACTTTAACTTGAGTAATAGGTAAATATAGCACAGAGCAATTTTATTACGATGTTACCTGCGCCTAGTCCGCGCGCGATAGGTTGGCGTTAATGAGTCCAGACTTATCTTTTAATAGGTGCATGGTTGTGTAAGTGTGAGTGAATGTTGCGTGTTTGAGCGTGTACGTGCGTATACACGTACGTGCGTGCGGATGTCAAGAAAGTCTGAGGCGAAATTACAAATTACTCTGTGTATTTACATCGAAGCAGAATATAGACAAATCCACATATGGAAGAGGTCCACTGAATTGAGGCAACCAAAGGGTGGGACTCCCATTAAACCATGTCAAGGCAGACGCCAAAGACAGTAGGCCTTTTTACGTGACGCCAACTATACTGCTTTTATGAAATGGAAAACAGTATTAATAATAGTTATGGAAATATTTCTTTCAGAAGTGGTAGAAAAAGTGAACCAGAGAGAGAGAGAAATTGCGCAAGATATCGAGCGGTATCACAAAGAAGAAGCGGCTGATATCGAAAAACCTCCACAGACGCAGAATATCACTAAACGGTAACTAACTTTATAACATTATAATAATATTTAGCGCGACTGTAGGTCTGATGATGGTTGTTTTTCATAAATGTTATAACAAAATCAATTCAATTCAATTTTCTTTATTGCAAATTTGGGTCAGTTTACAGATCTTAATATATATTGTTAGTGTTCTGCCAAATTCTACCTCACGGCATGCAATAATACAATAATACAGTCATGTCTTGTTATTAAAATATTATTTCTACATACATATTTTAAGAAGTACTAAGAAGTAATAATATTTAGCGCGACTGTAGGTCTGATGATGGTTGTTTTTCATAAATGTTATAACAAAATCAATTCAATTCAATTTTCTTTATTGCAAATTTGGGTCGATTTACAGATCTTAATATATATTGTTAGTGTTCTGCCAAATTCTACCTCACGGCATGCAATAATACAATAATACAGTCATGTCTTGTTATTGAAATATTATTTCTACATACATATTTTAAGAAGTACTAAGTAAGTAATTCTAGTCTAAATATTTTACATTTCTTATACCTTGTCAGTTATATATTCATAAATGGAGTAGTAACCTTTCTCTATTAAAAATTTCATTAATTTTGCTTTAAAGGAAGAAACCTCATTCGTGGCTATAATATCTTTTGGCAAGTGATTATAGAGTATTGGCCCAGTGCAGAAGAGGCTTTTTGAGAAGAGAGAACTCTTACTATGTGGGTGGCGTATTTTCATGTGTCTTCTAATGTTATTGCAATGTTCGAACAGACTTGGGTTAGAATTAATAAAATTTATTGTCTCATAGATATACATACATGCTTGGCAATGTCAATAACTTGTATTTCATAAAATATGGTTAAAAAAGTTAGTTAAAGTATTGATAATTCAAAACGAAATTGAGTTTTATTACAAAATCAACAATAAAAGCAATATCAAAGTCACAGTGCAATACAATAGAAATGTATATATACAATATACAATATAATACAGGATACAATAGAAGATGCTATAGAAGCAGGCATTACTTTGGTTCTTGTCCCTTGTATACACTGTGTACCAAAAACCCTGCGGTTCATGTTAGCTACTTTATGAGAATCGATATTCAAACATATAAAAGCAACTTATTTGGAAAAACTCTCAAATTAAAATATTCAAATTAAATCTTAATTAATTATTATTTTTAAAATGAAAATAGTTTCTCACCTCTGTGATGACGCAGCACTACGCGCGCGCGCCCGTTGGCCGCAGCCTACAGCTACGTAGCTTCTGAGTTCGTGAACTCGTCACGCGTTATCAAACACCACTCAGCTGTTTACTACACTTTAGCGCTTTTTACACTTTTGCAGCACTTTAGCGACCACTAATTTGGTTTAACACTTTTGGAACTTTTAAAATGTTAGTTCATCCAATTTATTAGCTAAGTAAGTAAGATTGAGTAGGTAAGGTAGGTATCCTTCCTCATCGTAAATCACTAATTTATGACAACATCAACTTCAGGTTTACGGAGATGTTGTTCGATATGTCCGCCTTGTAGCTCTAGGCATTTGCCACACCGTTTAATAATATTTGCACGGACGCGTCGTAAAACTGATGTATCGGACTTTAATTTATTAAATGCTGCGACTATTCTCAAATGCATTTCGGCCTCGGTGTCGCAGGTTTATTTAAAAACGGACTGTTTGATAGTACCCCAGAGAAAAAAAACCAACGGTGTGAGATCAGGTGACCTCGCAGGCCAATTGACTGGTCCACCCCGGCCAATCCACCTTTCGCCGTATTCTGCATTCAAATATTCTCTCACCGGGCGCGAGAAGTGCGGTGGTGCGCCGTCATGTTGAAACCATAAACGGCGCACGAGATTGAGATTTAGTTCGTCAAGTTCCTCGCTCAACTCTTCTCGCAGGAAGCGAAGGTAGTTCCCACCGTTCATTGTTTGGGTTAGGAAACAAGGTCCAATTATTTTGTCCCCTATTATTCCCGCCCAAACATTAATCCTCCATCGGTGTTGAAAGTGGCTGGGTTTAGTGGCATGCGGATTAATGACTGACCATACGTGTTCATTGTGAGAGTTAAATACACCTGTTCTAACAAATGAGCACTCATCAGTAAACAGAACATGGCTCAAGAACTCTCTATCCTCTTCAACCTTGTCTAGTACCCATCTGCTGTACACCATTCTAGGCTCATAGTCCGTGGGAAGTAGAGACTGAACTCGACGATAGTGAAACGGGTGCTGGCCATCATCTTTGAGGATCCTCCAAACACGCATGTGGTTCACACCTAATTCGCGTCCCACCGAGCGTGTGCTTCGCGTTGGATCTTCCCCAAACATGTCCAGGATTTGCTCCTCAATGTCACCGTCGTGAATTCTCGGCCTTTCTGCGTCAGCACGATGTTGATCACGGCCATGTACACTGCCAGTGTTGTACATACGTATGTGCAGTCGTTGGAATGCCATCGTCGATGGTAGGGTTACGTTCCTTGGTATTGCGAAGAGCTCTTCATAAAGTCGACGCGCCTCCGCATAATTACAGTTGCATCTCCCGAGACACATCAACATACTAAAATACTCTACATTTGAATAAGACATTTTACGTAAGTAATTTCGCAACGCAATGCGCGCGTACGTCGCGTTCGGTCATAGGCAAGCTGCGCGAGCGACTGGAGTCGAGCGCCTGAGCAGCGGGAGGGCGGCTCTAGCCTCTAGCTCCGGCAAGGCGGCGCGCGCCATATTATGACGTATCAAAGGATGCCGCCGCGCCGTCGCGGGCGCGGCGGCATCCTTTGATACGTCATACGGCACGCTCCGATGTCGTGGTAAATTCAGGTGTTAGAAACATTTTTTTAAAGTGTCCATTTTATTAGATATTTTAACTATGAACAATAACTGAACACTACTTGATATTTTTTAAATATTATTTTCATTAGTGGTACGGCTTTATGATTATGTATACGTACCTACATGGAACAACAGGGTTTTTGATACATATTGTATAACTAATTGATAGAAAATACACATTTTGATAATACGTATAAAAATTTCAATACTGTATGAAGCCCACGAATTCGTCCGCGTTAGTTTCGGTTGTATACAATCTGTGCAACTTTGATTTCCCAGAATACTGTCTTTCTCCAAGATGCAAACTATCTCTGTAACTATGATCAAAATTGTTTAAACTATAACAAACTACTACTGCATTAAAAATTCTATCTTACGTACTAGTTACAATTCAATTACAGCTGAAATAAATAATCACTCTATCGGTAAACTGTCGATAAGTTACTTAGCAACATTGTTATTTTTTTCAGAAACAATCATACAATTTGCTAAGCAACATATCCACAGTTTACAGATAGATTGATTATTAATTTCTAGCCTGACCAGAAATATAGAAAACTTGCTCTGGAGGCGCCGCTGGGATATCGATCGTAAAATATTAGGATAAGGATTATTTTAGCAATCCGTCAGAAAAGTTCCCAACCGGCGATCTTTGGGTACATACTGAGTAATATTTTGTTACATAAAAAACGCAATTTTGATTAATTCCAGCAAAGGCAGACCGAGAAAAACTTCTCCAGCCGTGCCTCCCAGCCCAGCAAAAATCGCTAAACTCGATGTTACTGAGCAAAGAAACACCACAGAAAAGACATCAGTTGGGGAAAATATTTCTACAATCACTACCCGCACAAAAAGAACACCGAGAAAGTTGATTTCAGGTTTGTAAGACTGCTATTTTAGGATTTACACTGACACAGGATTTTTAAAAATCCAGTTCAGTGCAAGTCGGGCTCACACACAAGGCGTTCCGTGCCATCCCACAAGATATTTTTTTATATACATGGCAGCCATTTTGAAATTTTATTATTTGTTGTTGTAGTGGCAGAAAATAGAATAGAAACAGTTTATTCTGTGAAAATTTTAACTCTACCTATTACAGTTTATGAAATACAACCCGCTGATTGATAGACAGACGTATGGACGGATTGCGGAGGCTTAATAATAGGGTCCCGTTAGTACCCTTTGGGTACAGAATCCTTAAAACCAAAATCCAAGCATCATCTTAGTACATAATATAACAAGCATCATCTTAGTACATAATATAACACGTTCCTATTGTTTTTTACCTCAAAAGGAAAAATGGAACCCTTATAGGATCACTTTGTTGTCTGTCTGTCTGTATCTGTCTGTCAAGAAACCTACAGGGTACTTCCTGTTGTCCTAGAATCATGAAATTTGGCAGGTAGGTAGGTCTTATAGCGCAGACACAGGAATGAATCTGAAAACCGCGAATTTGTGGTTACATCATTTAAAAAAAAAAAAAAAAAAAATGTGTTTCAACTTTCAAAGTAAGATAACTATACCAAGTGGGGTATCATATGAAAGGGCTTCACTTGTACATTCTAAAACAGATTTTTATTTATTTTTATGTATAATAGTTTTTGATTTATCGTGTAAAAAGTTGGAAAAAATACCCGAGTACGGAACCCTCAGTGCGCGAGTCTGACTCGCACTTGGCCGGTTTTTTTTTTCAAAATTAAGTTATTTATTTGTAAAATGTCTTTACAGAAACAGTTGAAGTGAACCAAAATACAATAATAAGGACAAGGAGGACCACGCCGAAGAAATCCCTCGAGAAGATAGCGTATAGTAAACAGACTAACCCTGAAGATCCGGATGCCGATATCCGATACAAATTCCCCACCCAGCCGCCCACCACCCGCAAATCATATACTAAGTAAAAAAAAACGCAGCGCTAAAAAATCCAGGACAAAGCAATACTAAAAGGTAGTGAGTAGATCTTATTTTGTATCATTAATTTATGTTTAAGCTAATCGTGATCTTGGCTCAGGCCTTGTAAAAGCATTGTGCATCCTACGTACGTAGATATGTTGCACAGGTAGCGTACTGGCTCGGGTCTTGTAAAAGCATTGTGCATCCTAGCACAGGTACCGTACTGGTTCGGGTTTAACGAAGCAGGCAGGACGCTCATACTTGACGCTGAGTATGGGCACCGTTACGATATTGTCACGACCGCGTGGTATCGGCCGGAAGGCGACATGCACTTCGCGTCGGAGGCCAGGTTCGACTGAATTAGGTCAATGCAGTGGCCGCGCGCCGAGTTACATTATTTTCTATGCGCCTGCGCAGCCTATAGTGAGGGCGCATGGTCGACGCTTGCCGATATCGACAAGATTGTCGATAAAATATATAAATTATGATTAAAATGAAATATATGAGTGAATGTGATCTGAATGGAACGTGTGTGTAAAATAATATGTGTGATGTGGTGAAGGTCCCCATACTGAGCAGGTAGAGTGTATCATCGTACTCCGTCACTCTATGGAGCCAGACGTCACACTGTGTTAGACTCTTGAGGGTATAGGTAATGTTCCATTCGCTCTTGTCCATCTTGTATATCGAGCACGCGTGATCCTGGAGATAAAATAAATGTACACTGAACTGGAAGAGATCACTATAGTTATAAGGTCTCCATTTGTTTTTCTAAGTCTATTCTATATACATAATATATTTAGTATTTTATTCTTTGTCATAGTATTAAAAGATAAGCAATGAAGAGGTTTAAATTACTACGCCCTATCCGCAGAGTTAAGAATACATTAGAATATTAATATAAATAATTGTCGTTAAGGATGTTGCAGTTTAAATAGCAACAGGTAAAATGTTTTAATTAAAAAAAAACCCCTATCCCCTAGGAAGTTAGTATAGTCTCTCTCTGTTACGTAATCCCATACAAATGATAGAGGTAACAAGGGGTAATTAAAAATTTATAACACCCCCGACAAGTGAAGGTTACAGTAACTAGAAAAGGGCTGATAACTTTCAAACGGCTGAACCTACGATTATATTTATTATATTAGATTATAGCTAAGAACACTCTCGATCAAGCCACCTTTCAAACAAAAATAACTAAATTAAAATCGGTTCGTTAGTTTAGAAGCTACGATGCCACAGACAGATTCACACATACACACGTCTTTATAACACCCCTCTTTTTGGGTCGGGGCTTAAAAATCTCAGTGAACGCTAAAAATTTTGAGAAACCAAACAATCACAAACGAAACTATGTTTTCGAATTGAATTCCGAATGTTTTTTGAAAACATTTTCGAATTAATTTCAATGTTTTTTGAAAACATGTTTATGACTGGTTGGTTTGTCAAAATGGTTAACACCCGCTGAGATTTTTGGTTATTCTGGTAATTTCTTTCCGCGGATAGGGACATTATGATGTTTGCGATTTCTTGCCTGAATTTACATTTAAAAATACATTCAATTGAATAATTTAATGGGGCCGCCTTTGCACCATCTAGTACAGTTTCTTCTAATTTTTTCTGTATATAAAATATAATATATATGTATATGTTTGTGTGTGCAATAGTTTTTCCAAATAAATTGAGAATTCATGCAATCAACCAGAGAAAAAGAAAATAAAACACTTACATTTCGAATATGGCAATCTAGCAAAAGTATGGACCCGGCCCAACCGCAAAACACGCATTCGACTGGTTTGGAAATACCAATACTGTGTCCTATGGATGGAGAAATACTGCATTTTAACTATTAATACACAGTAAGGATGACCAACCAACACTGAGCTATGCTGCGCTATGCTATTGTTTATCGCTTTCCTTAGATTATAATGAAGGTACAAATAATCCAACAAGTTTGTTACCTCTGACTTACTTTGTAACTGACCACAAGCTTTTTTGGGTTCCGTACCTCAAAAGGAAAAACGGTATCCTTATAGGATTACTTTGTTGTCTGTCTGTCTGTCCGTGTGTCGTGTCTGCCAAGAAAACCTATAGGGCACTTCCCGTTGACCTAGAATGAAATTTGGCAGGTAGCATAGTCTTATAGCACAAGTAAAGGAATAAATCTGGAAACCGTGAATGTGTGGTTACATCACAAAACAAAATTAAAATGTGTTCATGAACAAATAATAATTGAATTTTCAAATAAGGATAACTATACCAAGTGGGGTATCATATGAAAGAGCTTCACCTATACATTCTAAAACAGATTTTTATTTATATTTATGCATTAGTTTTTTTTGATATATCGTGCAAAATGTCTGAAAAATACCCGAGTATGGAACCCTCGGTGTCTCGAGTCTGACTCGCCGGTCGGTATTTTTAAGGGCTGGATCCGCGCCTGGATGAAAACTAGTGTAACAACTTACTGAGTCGTGGCTGACGACCTCGAGCCCATCTTCGAACATCTCGGACAAGCTGTACGTCGTATTCGGCATGTCACTTGACGAAGAGCTCAAAATCTGATTGGATGAGATCAATGACAAAAAAAAGCTGCATTAAAAACACAGTCAAACACAATAGATAGCTATAATCCGAGAACTATAGTTAACTTAGAATATAACGCGTTTTGAATTATTATTTATATTTATTTATTTATTACGCCGCCACAGCCAATCACAACGTGCCATTCAAACCAGCCGCTCCGAGCTCAGTCAAGCCAAGCTGGCCAATAACCGCCAAGACGGCCAATCATAGCCTACTGCCGCCATGACAGCCAATCAACGCCAAGACCGCCAAACGCAACTCAGCCACCACTACCGAACGCCTACGGTGGGGATAACGCCATATAACGTTTATTAATTCAATAATTACAATATACCTTTACCCTATACATAACCAAAATAAATTATTAATTAAGCCAGCTAGTTTTGAAGTGATAAACGAAGAGGTCAGCTTCTAGTTCTACCGTCTACGGAACAATACTCGTAGCCACTTCGTAGCTGTCAAGTACGTAGCCGGGTATTGCCGTAGACTGCCTTTCTCAAGTTCTAAATACCTGCGGTTTAGGCTGTGCATTTATAGATCAGTCAGTCAGTCAGGACAACTATTTTTATCAACTTATGTAGATTAACCTGAGGTTCTGCTTTATGCAAGTTTTCCGCGTTCGGTGATAGTTTAATGATTCGCCACGCCCATACTTTCCAGCTGCTTCGGTTCCTGATGTTTAGTTCAATGTCCTTAGTAACAGTTCGCACAATTCATACATTTCGAGTATCGAATCACTATAACGTAATTCTAATTTTTTTTTCATTCTTTGACAAGAATCTATAACTGATATCTGTGGTAGTACCTAAATTATGCAGTCTAAGATGCAAGCAGGACTTCGTCTGTGTTGATATTAGCTGACGGGCCTGCTCAGCCTTTTTGGAGTGTTTTTTTTTGTTAAAACTGACTGGAAAGCGCTCTAAGGGGGTGCCGTGCGTATGTCGGCGAGCGCCGGCACAGATGGGGTCTATACTTGTATAGTTTAACTAACTTGTTACAAATAACTACAAACTTGACATTAGCTAATCTTTGTAAAGCCAGACGAGAGAGGAAAAAAAAATTGCAAGCAGGATAATGTGGTTGACAGTTTTTTAAATTAAACCCATACTTCTTATATGTTTTTACTTTGTACGCAGCATCGTATCGGAGCGCTAAATTGCTTGGCGGTACATCTTTGCTAGTAGCACCGGTGCTTGTGGTTACTAACCATGGCCGAAGCTTTCCACCAGACAACATCAAATCAAATTGTCCCTACAGGGAATCGAACTAGAGACTTCACACATGCATAGTCTTCGCCACTGTGCATGTGCATGCATTATAGTAAAACAGGTATTTAAAAACCCCCTTGCTTTTAATTCGTGCATTCAGCTAATACAGATTATTCTTTTTCATAGTTTCTGTTTCAAGCGCTGCCTGTAGTTAGATGTAGGGTCGAGTTCGAACCTTAAAATATTACGGCCTAAGCCCACTTTACTTATACGTGTTTCTATTCTGGGAAACTATCAACGTTGTCGAGACGTGCAAATCGTCCTAAGTCTATTGCGATCTTAAGTTTATCTCTATTAATGTCTATTCAGACGGACCACACCACGACCACAACGAAAGGGTATAGCAGGGCAAACAGTGGTCGAGTATGAATGTTGAAGTTGCAGCTTCATGAACTTCGTTATTGCAGCCACTAACTTCTGAGGGGTAGATACTAATGATAAATGATTAGGTTGTAGGTAAGTGTGCAAATGCTGCTATGTGTGCCGATATTTTCGGTGTTCACCATACGAAACGGTGCTTTTCATATAATTTTTATTCATAGATATTTTTAGCGATGTCGTGTGATTGTGGCCCGTCTGAAAGGACCCTTACGTTTATCTCTATTAGAAATAATAGGTCCTCATTAAAATAATCCTTTCATTTATATAATTGATGCCATCGACTTGATTTGCATTAAGTGTCGTCAATTAAGTTTATGTAATTTTACAGCCTATAACTTTTCTTGGCGGCGCGTACTTAGAAAAGTAAATAGATACTTTAGAGTGACGTACGGACTATTATTTACATTTGCTGGTGTAAGTCAATGTTCTAAGAAAGACAACCGTAATAATATGTCTAGTACTTGTTGTATAATATCTAAATCCATACTAATATTACAAATTCGTATCAATTATTTGTTAAATATATTTCAATAATACCTGCCTTTTCTGATTGCCGGTATCAGGGAAGAACATAGGGTACTGCACTGTTTATCGCGGAAAACAAAGAATTTCCACAGGAACTTCTGAAAAACCTAAAATCCATGCGGATGAATTCGCAAGCACCATCTACTAGTACAACTGTAATGTCTAGTTTGTAAATTATCATAAAAATTAACTATAGTTATTGAAAATTACGTTATATGTATATAGGAGATATGAGAACGTCTACACTTATGCCGATGTCATCATTTTAACCCATCGATGGCCCACTATTGAGCATTGGTTCTAAGAGGCAGAAGAGGTTGGCACGAAACTCTAATAATAATTGTATGTATTTGGATAATTTCTAAGCTGTCTAACACTTAACAGCACCTCCTAACTAAATTCAATACCTGACCTAACAATATACGTAGTTACACAGAAGTGTGCTCACTTATCTCTATCTATTCCAAAAAGCAATCTACGTACCACCTACATAGGCTACGAGTACGTAGACTTTATAGGGAATCTTAGGCGCCATCTCCACGGACGAGAGAACCGCAACGAGTCCGACCTACTCGTACTATCGTTGGCGATAGTCTGTTCCCTCTTGTCTTCCCAATCGAATGTCAACCCCGAATCGCACTTCGAATTCATTTTATGACATTATAGTTTTTTTAATAATCGTTTATGCAATCCATTTCAAAGAGGTTTTACTAATGACATTAATTTTATATTATTAACTAACGTAAGTTATACAGACATACAATTCACTACATCATGCGCCTCATAAGCTCTTAATTATTATTACACATAAAATTATATCACATATTAGTAATTATTTTCAATAATAAGCATACGACCCTAACAAAAGTTATCAGCTCTTTTCTAGTTACTGTAACCTTCACTTGTCGGGGGTGTTGAAAATTTTTAATTTACACTGAAATTTACTCAGAAATTTTAATGTCTTCTTAAGTTTATTTATTTTTATTTATTTTAATACAAGTTACTTAGCCCTTTACTTAGACCTGGTCTTAGTGGTGGTAAGAGATGATAGTCAAAGCAGATGGAAGCGAGCTAACCTAACACCCCCCCCCCCCCCCCCCCCCCCCCCCCCGCGTAGAAACCCCTTTGGTTTCTACGCGGCATCGTACCGGAACTCTAAATCGCTTAGTAGCACGGGCCGCGGGTAGGGTGGTGATGGCAACTATCCACGGCCTCCCATCGAACTTTTTTTCTTTTTTTCTTTAAACATTTAATAATGATAAGTTTATCATAGAGATTTAATACTGACTCTATCATGATGTAGAAACATTCATTAACCCCCGACCCAAAAAGAGGTTATAAGTTTGGCGAATGTATCTGTGTATCTGTCTGTGGCATCGTAGCTCCTAAACTAATGGACCGATTTTAATTTAGTTTTTTTTTGAAAGGTGGCTTGATCGAGAGTGTTTTTAGCTATAATCCAAGAAAATCGGTTCAGCCGTTTGAAAGTTATCAGCTCTTTTCTAGTTACTGTAACCTTCACTTTTCGGGGGTGTTATAAATTTTTAATTTACACTTGTACCGAATAAAATAACCAGTGGTAAGTAACTCCCGCGATCATTTTGCTTTTATTGTTTTCTTAATTGTACAAAATGATTTACGAAGTAGGTTTGGTACGAAATTGGCTTTCAGTCGTGGATTAAGGTAATGACCGAGAGTGGCTACAAATAGCCACAATTAATAACACTTAATCATGTCCGAGCCAGAACACCTACACTTTTGTGGAACGTTTCTTTTCACGCTTGACTCACAACGGAATCCAGAGGCCTACCGCTGTAGTTTGACAGCTAAAGTTTTTTAGGGTTCCTTGCCTCAAAAGGAAATAATAAACTCTTATAGGATCACTTCGTTGTCTGTCAAGAAAAGGGAATCAAAAACTATAGAGTACTTCCAGTTTACTTAGAATCATGATACTGTAGAAACGTAGGTACGTGTTGAAACCCAAGTTGAAAGCTCACCAGTGTAGTATTAGATCAATTCTTTCAGAGGTATTAGATTAAAAGTGATTGCAATCGCCAAAGATTTAGAGCCTTATTCAACTGTTAAGGAGTTGACTGAAATCCAAAATGACGCTGATTCAAACCCCACCCGTTGCACTAACTAATATTATTAATCCGACAGTGTGTTTGTCTATCTATTTGTTACCCTTTCACGGCTCATCTTCTTTACCAACGTCGAACATAATGGGTTTGATTTCGCCAGCTAGCTCCAGCTGTATTTTTTTTTAAAGGTTGTTTGTTAAGGGCCGATTTTTCAATCATCAAGGGTATTTTTCCAACATTTTGCACGATAAGTCAAAAACTATTATGCATAAAAATAAATAAAAATCTGTATGGTACTGCAACGTGTGTGTATGACTTCAGTTTAAGTTTGAGATTGAAACTCACTTCAATGAGTGCCGAAATCTGAATAACGTACTTTGACTTTATTGTTTGTATGTCTTTATGTGTTTTTTCTTTTGTTCACAGACCCACACTCAAGTGTCAAGGCCGTTCAAATGTCACGCGTGCCCCAAAACCTTCGTGTATCCGTCAGAGAGGAAGTTCCACTTATGTTTTTTATGATGTTTTTATGTATGTTTTCTATTATTGTCGTTACATTAAGAGGGGTCTCTCCGTCATTCACTCCATACAAACGTAGTTCGTCTCTCATTGGAATACTAACCAATTCCGTTCAAAACTAACGACACGCTGTGGTTTTCCAGATTTCCGTAAAAATATTCGGTTTCAAAGTTATGCGGTCTCAAAAATTCACATACAAATGTTTGAGCCCCTGTAATTTTAAAACTACGTAACTATTTTTAGCAAAATGTAAGACACCACAGGCACAGATATTAGTTTCTAGAATATGTGTGCAAAATTTCATGACCTTTGGTTGCTTAATATTCAAATGAAATTGGGACTACGATTGTATGGAGTAAGTGACGGAGAGAGCGCTGTTAAGGTTTGGCCTCACAAAAAGCTCCAAGTTGTAATGCAATGTGAGCGCTTCAATACAGCTCCTTGTCTTACAAATGGACACGCATACATTCAGTGTGATCTCCCATACTGCTATCTTTGTACTTTGCGTGTGCAGATCTTAATTTATGAAACATTTTTTTTATTACACTTTATCATAGATATACAAGAGTTAGGGCCGGCGCACATATGGCAGAGCGCGGCGGAGCGCAGCGCAGAGCATGCCCGCGAAGTTTTCTAATCGCTTGACATATTACGCGAATTTGTACCAGAGAATGCGCGAGTACGCGCGGGACTGCGCGCGGATGCGCGAGTATTCGCACGGATGCACAATTGATTTTAGATATTATTTCAATGAGGACAATGTCCGATAATGAGAATAATATTTTGACTGTGAAAAATGCTCTGCGCTGCGCTCCGCCATATGTGCGCCAGCCCTTAGTGATAAAAGTATCCCACCAAAAACATTTCATGTAAAAAGTTAGCCAAGACTCACAAGTTCATAATGTTTTCACTGTTAAAAAGTTATGAGATCTCTAGTAGAGCCAAGCCCCTAGCTGAGCTTAGATTTGTGCTGGCCATGGGACCTATCCCAAGTCCAAAGTAATACACTTTTAACGTTTAATATGTTATGTCATGCAATAGTTTTATGAACATTAAACGGCCAAGCCGTACTTTTTTTACCAAGATATAGGGTTTGTAGAATCAGAGCTTGTAAGTAGAGTGATTTGTTATTTATTGTTATAAATGTGAATGTGTTAGTCAAGAATATTTAAGAGCTATATTACTTTGGACTTGGGATAGGTCCCATGGCCAGCACAAATCTAAGATCAGCTAGGGGCTTGGCTCTACTAGACATCTCATAACTTTTTAACAGTGAAAACATTATGAACTTGTGAGTCTTGGCTAACTTTTTACATGAAATGTTTTTGGTGGGATTTCATTTCTTTTTGGCAGGTGCCCTAAATTTTTTTTGGATCTATTTCTTATAGGTACATCATTTTCATGGCCCACTCTCTATCGTTACCTTTTTTTTTAAAAGCTTTTATTCAACTTGAAATGTACTCGTATGTAAGTATGTTTGTTCGGGTGGAATCTTGCAACTCAATTTTGAAGCAGATATACCAAATTTCAGTCTTTTAGGACTTCAGGAAACACAGATACTTGGTACGTTTGATAAATCTGCCACGGACATCTTATCATGTAAACTTTAGTATTCGAGCAACAGATTTTACAGATATGCATCTCATATACGAGGGGATGAAGGGGGACCCGATTCCTTAATTTATCTGTTGTTCATAATTCTTGAAATTCCTACTTAATGCCAAATTTCAGTCTTCTAGGACTTCAGAAAGTACCCTTGAATTTGTGACCAGAGGTTTTGAATGTCGATAAATCTGAAACTATAAAAGCTAGACAATTGATACTCAGTACGTTTAATGAATCTGCCAAGGACATCTTATCCTGAAAATATCAGCATTCTAGCGATAGAATTTAAAGATTTGCTTCCCCCATACAGAGGCGTAGAGGGGTGAAATTTCCAATTTCTTAATTTTTTTGTAGTTTGTATGCAATTTCTAGTCTACATACCAAATTTCAGTCTTCTAGGACTTCGGGAAGTACCCTAGAATTACAGACTAGAAGTTTTGACTGTCAATAAATCTGAAACTATAAAAGCTAGACAATTGATACTCAATGCGTTTAATCAATCTGCCAAAGACATCTTATCCTGAAAATATCAGCATTCTAGCGACAGAATTTACAGATTTGCTTTTCTCATAAGAGGCGTAGAGGGGGGGAAATTCCAATTTCTCAATTTTTCTGTAGTTTGTATGCAATTTCTAGTCTACACAACAAATTTCAGCCTTCTAGAACATCGGGAAGTACCCTAGAATTACAGACTAGAAGTTTTGACTGTCAATAAATCTGAAACTATAAAAGCTAGACAATTGATACTCAATGCGTTTAATCAATCTGCCAAAGACATCTTATCCTGAAAATATCAGCATTCTAGCGACAGAATTTACAGATTTGCTTTTCTCATAAGAGGCGTAGAGGGGGGGAAATTCCAATTTCTAATTTTCCTGTAGTTTGTATGCAATTTCTAGTCTACATACTATTTCATTGGTGTGTTACAAATAAAAGATGGATGCTCTTGGATTTGATTTTATTTCCATTCACACGACACAGACAGACATTGTATCAAGACAGCGATAGGTGACAAGTATGTGACAAGTGACAGATGACGTTAGGATATTACACAGACTAATACAATACCGTAACATCTCCCTTTTTTTTTTTTTTTTTTAACACTAGGTACTAACTGTTAACAATTTTATTATTATGACAACGACAGATTTTTTATATTTTATAAACACAAGTATATACATAGTACAAGTACAACATTATTTTTTATAACACCACAAGAAAATCACTTATGACTATCCAGGCTGCATGGTTTACAACCTTTGCCTTTCTCGATACATTGACAGACTACTACTAAAATTGACATTTGTTTTTTGAACCTTTACCTTTCCTGAAAAATAATTTAAATACTAAGTACTAACATTTTGTTTACATCTTTAAATAATTGAAATACTAACAAACTTACTAACAAATAACAATTTCATTTTGTTTACATCTTTATAGGTATACTGACTGTGTTGTGTGCTGTGGAAAATGATATTATGTGTGTACTGACTGTTTAATGATAAACTGACGGTTTCTCCTGAACTGTCCTAGTTCACTATTTATTAGATAACTTCTAGGTTCAGGACCTATCTGGATAATAACTCCAGGAACCCATTTTTTGTGTTCAGGTTTGTGTTTAAATAAGATTTTATCACCTACATGCAATGGTTTAAGAATTTTTGTATGTTTATTATAATAAAATTTTGTGTATGACTTTTGTTTTTCATTTAATTTCTTTATTTTATTCATATCACAAAGCTTAGGTAGCAAGTTTTCTTTTCCAGTAGGAACTACTGTACGCAGTTGTCTAGACATACACAGCTCTGCTGGTGAATATTGACTTTGTTTAGGGGTATTTCTGTACAAAAGTAATGCTAAATACATATCAGATTTGTCAGTTTTACACTTAATTAACATATTTTTTATAGTTCCAATAGTCCTTTCAACTAAACCATTTGATCTACTTAAATATGGACTAGAAGTTATGTGTTCTATGTCCCATTCTTGAGTGAATAACTTAAACTCTTTGCTATTAAACGGGGGGCCATTGTCTGTTATTGCAATCCTGCAAATTCCATGACGGGCCAATATTGACTTTAAATGTGTAATTACTTGGCTAGCTGAATAGCCTGATGTTAACTTGGCAAGTTCTATATACTTTGAATAATAGTCAACTACCATTAAGTATTTAGTTCGTTCAAATTCAAAAATATCTATACCAATTTTGTACCATGGTATGTTTTCATACTCATGTTGCATAATTGGTTCTTTACTATTATTTCGACGGTAAGATAGACAAATGTTACATTGACCTATATATTTTTCTATGTCATTTTGCATATTTGGCCAAAAGACTGTAGTTTTTGCTAGACGGATTGAGCTGTTTATACCTTGATGGGCAGAATGAATTAGTTTTAATATATACTCTCTCATTGACTCTGGGATTATAATGCAGTTAGATTTGAAGACAACGTTATCAATGACATATATTTGATCTTTGAGACTATAATAAGATTTGACTGACTGACTAACTGAACGCTTATGTTCAGGCCATCCGTTGTGACAATATTGAATTATTTGACTTAATGTTTGATCTTGGACTGTAGACTCTTGAATTTCTTTTAATTTCTCTGGACTGACTGACAAATTAGACATTATTATATTAACATGTAAATCTATATCTTGATCAACTTCTGACAAACAAGTTTCACTTAATGCTGCTCTAGACAAAGTATCTGCAATATATAAGTAACGACCAGGCTTGTATACAACAGTTAAATCATACGGCTGCAGTCTAAGCATGATTCTTTGCAATCTTGGGGGAATGTCATATAGAGCTTTTTTGAAAAGAGTTATGAGAGGTTTGTGGTCTGTCTCCACTGTTATGTTATGACCATATATGTATTGGTGGTACTTAGTACAACCAAAGAGGACAGCTAGTAGTTCTTTCTCGATCTGCGAGTAGGACTGTTGTATTTTACTTAGAGAAGCAGATGAATATGCAATGGGTTGCTTGTCATGGGATAACACTGCACCCATGGCATCCTTCGATGCGTCTACAGATAAAATTATTTCCTTTTTAGGGTCATAGTATGTTAAGACAGGTGTTGAACAAATAACTTTTTTAATATTATTAAATTGAGACTCATGGTGCTCTGACCAATACCATTCAGTATTTTTTGATAAAAGTGCTCGCAAATGACTTATTTGCTGTGACAAATTTTTAATAAATGGACTAAGATAATTGACCATACCTAGGAATCTTTGAAGATCTGTTATATTTTTAGGACTTGGCATGTTACAAATAGCTTTTACTCTAGACTTATCAACTTGTACACCTTCTTCACTAAATATATGGCCTAAATATTTGACTTCTTTTTGACAAAACACAGACTTTTCTTTGTTAAATTTTACATTAATTTGACGTGCTCTTTCTAAGACTTTTTGTAACCGTTGATTATGTTCTTCTACAGTTCTACCATAAATAAGAAAATCATCCATCATAATTTTAACACCTTCAATATCACCAAATCTTTTTATCATTTCTCTATGAAATATTTCTGGAGCTGCATTAATACCAAAGGGTAACCTAGTGAATCTATATCGTCCAAAAGGTGTAATAAATGTACAGAGCTTAGAAGAAGCTTCTGACAACTTGAGCATCCAATAGCCTTTATTGGCATCTAATGTTGAAAAATACTGAGCTCCAGCAAGACTAGATTTAATTTCATCTAAGGTTGGAAATTGGAAATGTGATCTTAAAATTGACTGATTTAGCTTTCTAGGATCAATGCACAGACGTAATTTACCATTCTTTTTTGAGGTTAAGACTAGAGCGCTTACCCATTCAGTAGGCTCTTCAACTCGTTGTATGACTCCACTTTTTTCCATAGATTCTAGCTCTTGTTTTAGTGGTTGATGAAGACGGAATGGAACCCTTCTGCATGCCTCTATAGATGGAGTTGCATTCGGCTTCAAGGTTAGTTCGCATTGAAAATCTGTTAGACAACCTAAACCTTCAAACAAGTCCTTATTTGTATCAACTATATCTTGACATGTTAAATTCTGGAAAGAAACACTATTAATTTTTCTTACTAAATTTAAAGTTTTACAGGTATCCCTACCTATAATATTTTGACTTTTCATGTCGACAATATGAAAGTTAACTGTATATGACTTGTTTTTATGAATCACTGACAAATTGCATTGACCTACCAGAGGGATAATTTCTCCACTGTATGTAGAAAGTGTGTTCTTACTTTTGTGTATGTTGGAAAGTGGCAGATTTAATGAGTTGTATGTGTGAATGGATAGAATATTTGTGTCTGCTCCAGTGTCTAATAAAAAATTTACCTGTATTTGGTTTATACATAGATCAATATTCCAAGGTTTTGACAAATTAGACTTATCATCCTGTATACAGTAGACAGAACCAACATAAAACAAAGATTCATTATTTACAGACTGATTTTCACAATTGACTACTTTTACTTGATGTGAACGGCAAAACTGAGCGAAATGATTGGACTTATTACACTTTCTGCACTTGACACCTTGAGCTGGGCACTTGAATCTATGTACCTGACCGCACCGACCACATGATGTATTCCTCTGACTTGACGTTGATGGTGTGCGTTGACGTCTTTGCTGTGACTGGTGTCTGGACCTGTTTCTATGGGAAGAGTCTCTGCGACTTGGTGATCTTGACACGCGTCCTATGAAATGTAATGATGCGTCTTCCAATGCTTTTGCTTGTTGTTTAGTAGACTCACAGCGCTTGGCTATGTTTATTGCCTCCTCTAGGGTGTTCGGTTTTTCAATTAGAATCCTTTCTTTATAGTAAGTGTTGTTGCAGTTCCAGCTAAATATGTCTCTGAGCAAGCTTTCACGTATGTCACCAAATTCACAAGTGTGACTTAAATTTTTTAGATCCGTGACATAGGTGTCTATAGATTCATTTGGTAGTTGTTTCCTGCTAAATAATTTATGTCTTTCTATCGTGACGTTTATTTTCGGAGTGAAATACTGTGTAAATTTGTTACAGAGATCGCCAAAACTAACTTTTTCGATATCTAGGTCAAATGAGTAAAAAATTTCCAGACAATCTGATCCGATGAATTGCAAGAGAATGGCTGTTTTACGTGCATCTTCGGCTTCATCTAAATTATTTGCCTTTAAATAGACTTTCAGTCGTGTGAGCCATTTTTTCCATAGCAATGGGACGTTGTTACCTTCAACGATGAACGGCGGCAGGGTCATGCCTACTGGCAATGGCGTCATGGCGTGGCTGGTTGACGACTCGCTGTGACCTGGTGGTCTTCTAGGCTTTGTGTTCACAAAATCTTCGTCCTGCATTGTTTTTCTTTATTGTGATCCCTGTTCTGGCACCATATTTCATTGGTGTGTTACAAATAAAAGATGGATGCTCTTGGATTTGATTTTATTTCCATTCACACGACACAGACAGACATTGTATCAAGACAGCGATAGGTGACAAGTATGTGACAAGTGACAGATGACGTTAGGATATTACACAGACTAATACAATACCGTAACACATACCAAATTTCAGCCTTCTAGGACTTCTGGAAGTACCCTAGAATTACAGACTATGAATTGTGATGATCATCAGTGAGGGACGAAAACGGCGTATTTTAGGTATCAATAAATCTGTAACCATAAAAGCTAGATATTTGATACTTAGTATATTTGGTAAATTTGCTGAGGACACCTTATACTGAAAATTTCAGCTTTCTAGCGTCATCCAGACCGAAGTTATGACGGGTCGAAAATACGGCGAAACACTTCGAGAAAAAGGTACTACGTAGCGCCCCGGCCGCCGTTTGGCTCGTCTTGGCGGGGGCACTGCCGTGCCCCCTGATCTAAGAGTGAAATAAATTTTAATCTAAATAAAATAAATTAAATTTAAAAGGACAACCGAAACCACTGTGATTTTTTTTTGTTCTTTACAGTTCTGAATTCTTATTTAAGTTAAACATGTCATTAGTCTTAGTTAGTAGTATGTAGTTAAGTATATTTTGAGTACATTTTCTTTGATATTATTTTAAATTTCCTATTATACAAATAAATAAATTTAATAGGTACAGTACTTACCTAAACATCAATAACGAGTTTCGTTTAACTTTTGCTATTGTAATATTTTAGTTATAATTAAATTAAATAGATTCTTCACCATAGTGTTTGTTATTATTTCACCTAGATACCTACCTGTTTACTTAAACCTACCAATTAAGTATTTCGCAGCCTCTCAGTGGATTTAAGTTTTTTTTAATCCCGTGGGAACTCTAATTTTTGGGGTTTCGTAACTCAAAAGGAAAACGGACCCTTCATAGGATCACTTTGTTGTCTGTCTGTCCGTCCGTCCGTCTGTCAAAAAATACCTATAGGGTACAAATAAAAATTGATGTTATATAAAAAGCGCCCGGGCGTCGTTGCTATTTGAAGTCCCGAAGGCCCCATTCGCACGAGAGCTTTTTTAACGTCCGTTAGAAACGCGTTCGAATAGAACAAATGCATTCCCAAGTAGCTGTTCACACGTCAACGCTTTTTTAACGCGCACTTTGTATTTTCAGCGCAACACCGGGTTTTAACGCAACGCTTTTTTAACGCTCGTGCGAATTAGGGCTAGCGGCCTTTTGAAGTGCGACAAGGATCTTTTGGCGTGTGACCAATATCGGAACTAACGCCGCCATCTTGTGAAGTGTCACGCTGCCCCCCGTGTACAGTCCGACAAGGCTCTTTTGGCGCGTGGCCAAAATCGGAACTAAAGCCGCCCTCTTGAGAAATGCACTTGTTGATAGCTCTCAGCTCCGTGCCGGCATAAAGCTACAACAGCGTCCTCACTCAAGTACCTACCAAAAGAGCCTTATCGGACCATCGATATCACAATCGATAATCGATATAATAGATTAATTTATCGGACTGTACGTGGTGTCGCTACATAAAAAAATCTAAATATCAGTTTTTTTTAAGTATTACAGCCATTTTATACACATAACTTCACGATATATCCCGATAATAAATACAGCATAAATGTGTTCTGCATCTTATATTCAAATCCAAAATATTTTTATTCAATTAAACTTTTACAAGTGCTTTTGAATCGTCAAAATAATCTACCGCTGGTTCGGAATGCCGTTCCTACCGCTATATTTAGCTATATTTAGCAGAAGGTAAGTACAGAATTTGAGAAGGTAAACATGATAGGTTGCAAGTCCATGACCTTTCAATGGTTTTTTTTTTTCCCCCCCAAGACAAAAAGTGTGCGTTAACCATTTTGAGCGGTCAACCAATAACACACAAACCTGTGTATTCGAATGATAGAGAGAGTTCTATAAAAGAGTAAAAAAAAAAAAGACATTAAAATTTAAAAAATATTCACATATATTTCAAGTTTCAGTTCCTCATCCTACATAAGTCTTAATATAAAAGCACTTAGTACAATATTTACATATTATTCCACTTATATATACAGCCGTAAATGTGATTCTTTAACATAAGAGGGGCATTCATGGATGCGAACACTCGTTGGTGGGTAGAAACTGGTAAAGCGGAAAATCCATAATCCGTGAATTCGTGGTGCCATCACAAAAAAAGCGTTATTTCTCATACGATGGCAAGTGAACCCTTTGGTGCCCGGACTGGACTCGCACTTGACCGATTTTTAAAAGTATTTTAGTCTTCAAAGTTCTAAATGAATGAGGCTGCTTGTTCCATCTGTAAAGAAATAATATCAAAAGTCGAGTAGACGACTCGATAATTTGTAGAACATAATATCTATGTTTGTAGAGTGTGAGGGGTTACCTTCCCATTCATCACATCATCACGTGCCTTCTTCGAAACGAAGTTTGGCGATCAGCATCCGAAAAGCTTCTCTATTAAAAGCCGCCTCTTTCAACTTGTTGTAGCTAAGCCGCTATTATTATTAGCTATTAGCTATAACCAGCTATTAATCACATAACAGTGGGATAATGATATGGAGGGCTCCCAGATTTTTCAGCAAAACAAAATTTTATATTAATAATGGTACCTATTGTCTAATTGGGATGGCGCCTACGTCAAAAATAAATTATTTCTTAGCAATTATTAAATAGATCCTAGAATATAAAATTCATAAAATCCAAATAACTTAATTTTCTCAGGCCACAGATACACACGCCGCTCTTCTTACGGTACGGCTTGTGGCGGTGCGCGTGCTGCACGTGTCACATATTTATTTTTTATTTATTTATTTAGTAATAGACTTAATTTAAAGAGAAACATTTTTCACCATTTTTTATAGACCAAAGCACTAGATAAAAAACAGACTGGTGTTTGGAATTTTGCAGCCCAAATAGACCGTAGTCTGTGCTAGGGCTGACAAAAAGAAAAAAAAGATTAATTTATTTTATGATTTTACGAGTTAAGCCTATATTTCCATTTTTTACAAACAAAAGAATAAAAAAATATTTTTTTTTTTTTGTGCAACAGTGTTTATATAATAATATTTCAAAAAATATATAAAGACTAGTGTTTCGCTCGGTGCGCGAGCTGCTAAAGCAGCTCTCGTGACGTGGTTAGGTTGAATTTATTTATTAGGATACACAATTCACCCCGAAAAACCCGTAAAACGACACCCATATCGATTTTTTTCTTAAAAAGTGCATGTCCGCCATCTTGGATTTCAAAATAAATGTCATCAACAAAATCAGCACTCTGGAAAACCCTGAAAACGACACCCATATTATTTTTTGTAAAAACGGGGTAGTAAAAGATAATAATTTAGTAGGGTGCGTGGGTGCGCGGACCACTAAAGTGGTCCGCGAGCATGCAGAGTTTGTTCCACCGAGTAGACCTTCGGACCCTGATCATCTTTTGCCAAGAAACTACTCTTCCATCTTGTATAGCCTCCGAGATAGACACCGACGAAGTTTGTACGGCGGCCATCTTGTTTTTTCAAAATTTTCCACGTTTTCTATTAATCGTTTACTACATTCTTCAAAGATTGTGAGTTTCAACGAAATCGGTTGGAAAACAAAAGAGTTGCAAAAATCACGTCGGTCGCCATCTTGTTTTTCTGAAATGTCATAATTTTTCCCTACTCGTCTCCCCCACCCGAACACATCTCGCCTACATTATCGTATCGTTTTCCGTCTCTTTCTAGGAGAGTGAGACATTCAATATTCGCCATACAAAATGTATGGGAAAATAAATTCCGCCATTTTGAATTTTTTTTCTATTCTTCGAGTAGACCTTCGGATTTTGATCATCTTTTGCGAAGAAGCCACACTTCCATCTTTTATACCCTCCGAGCTGGACACCGGCGAAATTTGTATGGCGGCCATCTTTTCTTCGCCATTTTGAATTTTTGCAGCTTTTTGGCAATTGGATGACGTCATGAATGACATTTGCTCGAGCACCCCCCGCCTATCTTCAATACCTTAAGCGGGCCCTTCACCCGTCTCCAAAACCCTCAATCATCAGCTCTCTCCATAATTTTGGCTTACTAAATTTTTGTTTTCTATCTGACGCCATCAGTAAAAAAAAAAATTTTCATACAAAATTTTACAGGAGTTTCTTAGTTGAAAATCTCGAAAATCTCTCCAAAAGTGGCAGCACCGGTTGCATATCTCCATACTGCCAGCCGAGATACACAATCGATTCATACATACTGACTTTCCAAAATGTTGCCAACTGCCTCAAAAACGTGGTCAAAATATCGAAAAATTAAAAAAAATACAAAATGGCCGCCAACTCGTTTCACAGAAAGATTTTACACGGTTTCATAATTTTCCTATTAACTACAGGATATACCGCGCCCGATGACGTTTCAATCTTTCCTCTCGCTCGCACCCACACGAAAGGGGATACCGTGAAAAAGACCGTGTCGAAAATCACTTTTACTTTGATAAATTCTAGTGTTGCCAGTCTCCGGTGACAAAAATACCCAAATGTCATTTGTACGAGCAAAACACGTAATCACTCATACTCGGATTTTGCTAAAAGTGCGTATTTCGATTTTTTACAATTTCCCGAAAATCTTGAAATTTCCCTAAAAATGGGGTAATTTTTTTCCTCCAATCTTTACCTCGAGCCTATACGTATAATCGCTTGATAGAAGCCGAATCGCTCCGATGTTGCCAACTTTGAGATATTTAACTTTTAAAATTGCGTTTTTTCGTACCTCGAACAAAACGGCCGCCATGACAGTCGCCATCTTGAATTTTTAAAAACCACTCCCGTTCTGTCAAAATACAGGATAATCATGGACGAAACAAAAAAAAAATAATTATCCTCGATCACCCCGTATCGGATCTGTGGCGCCGCGGTTCGGGGTCGAAAAATCAAAAATTTTAAAACGCTACGGCTCGGCCGCCATCTTGTTTTTCCAATTTTTTTCACATATTCTCTTAACCGTTTACTACATTCTTTGATAATTGCGAGTTTGAACGGAGTCCCTTAAAAAACAAAGGAGCTGCAAAGATCACATCAGCCGCCATCTTGTTTTTCCGAAATGTCATAATTTTTCTCCAGAGGGTTTTGGAAACCAAACACAACTCCCCTACATCATTATATCATTTTCCGTCTCCTTCTAGGAGAACAATTATGTCAATGAGTCAGTGAGTGGTAATCGAGCTATATATAGTATAACTAGCTTTTGCTCGGTGCGCGAGCTGCTAAAGCAGCTCGCGTGACGTGGTAAGGTTAATTTTATTATATAAAACCAAATTAATTTATTAAGATACAAAATTCACCCCGAAAACACCATAAAACGACACCCACATCGATTTTTTTCTTAAAAAATGCATGTCCGCCATCTTGGATTACAAAATAAATGTCATTATCAAAATCAGCACCGTGGAAAACTCTGAAAACGACATCCATATCATTTTTTGTAAAAAACGGGGTAGTTGAGGTTAATAAAGTAGGGTGCGTGGGTGCGCGGACCACTAAAGTGGTCCGCGAGCATGCAGAGTTTGTTCCACCGAGTAGACCTTCGGACCCTGATCATCTTTTTCCAAGAAACCACTCTTCCATCTTTTATAGCCTCCGAGATAAACACCGACGAAATTTGTACGGCGGCCATCTTGTTTTTCCAAAATTTTCCACTTTTTCTATTAATCGTTTACTACATTCTTCAAAGATTGCGAGTTTCAACGAAATCGGTGGGAAAACAAAAGAGTTGCAAAAATCACGTCGGTCGCCATCTTGTTTTTCTGAAATGTCATAATTTTTCCCTACTCGCCTCCCCCACCCGAACACATCTCCCCTACATTATCGTATCGTTATCCGTCTCTTTCTAGGAGAATGAGGCATTCAATATTCGCCATACAAAATGTATGGAAAAATAAATTCCGCCATTTTGATTTTTTTTTCTATTCATCGAGTAAACCTTTGGATCCTGATCCTCTTTTGCCAAGAAACCGCACCTCCATCTTTTATACCCTCCGAGCTGGACGCCGGCGAAATTTGTATGGCGGCCATCTTTTCTTCGCCATTTTGAATTTTTTTTCAGCTTTTTGGCAATTGGATGATGTCATGAATGACATTTGGTCGAGCACCCCCCACCTATCTTCAATACCTTGAGCGGACCCTTCACCCGTCTCCGACATCCTCGATCATCAGCTATTTCCAAATTTTTCCTCGATTTTTTTTTTGTTTTCTATACGAAACCATCAGTGGAAAAAAAAATTTCATACAAAATTTTACAGGAGGAGTTTTTGGGGAGAATCTCGAAAATCTCCCCAAATGTGGCAACACTGTTTACATATTTTGATACTGCTGGTTGAGTCACACAATCGATTGATATATGTCGACTTTCCAAAATGTTGCCAACTGCCTCAAAAACGTGGTCAAAATTTCGAAAAATAAAAAAAAATACAAAATGGCCGCCAACTCGTTTCACAGAAAGATTTTACACGGTTTCATAATTTTCCTATTAACTACAGGATATACCGCGCCCGATGACGTTTCAATCTTTCCTCTCGCTCGCACCCACGCGAAAGGGGATACCGTGAAAAAGACCGTGTCGAAAATCACTTTTACTTTGATAAATTCCAGTGTTGCCAGTCTCCGGCAACAAAAATACCCAAATGTCATTTGTACGAGCAAAACACGTAATCGCTCATACTCGGATTTTTCAAAAAGCCCGTATTTCGATTTTTTACAATTTCCCGAAAATCTTGAAATTTCCCCAAAAAATGGGGTAATTTTTTTCCTCCAATCTATACCTCGAGCCTATACGTACAATCGCTTGATAGAAGCCGAATCGCTCCGATGTTGCCAACTTTGAGATATTTAACTTTTAAAATTGCGTTTTTTCATACCTCTAACATAACGGCCGCCGTGACAGCCGCCATCTTGAATTTTTAAAAATCACTCCCGTTCTGTCAAAATACAGGATAATTGTGGGCAAAACACGAAAAAAATAATTATCCTCGACTACCCCGTCTCGGATCTGTGGCGCCGCGGTTTGGGGTCGAAAAATCAAAATTTTCAAAACGCTGCGGCTCGGCCGCCATCTTGTTTTTCCAATTTTTTCTACATTTTCTATTAACCGTTTACTACTTTCTTCAAAGTTTGCAAAATTCAACGAAATCGGTTGGAAAACAACGGAGGTGCAAAAATCACATCGGCCGCCATCTTGTTTTTCCGAAATGTCATAATTTTTCCTCAGTCGAATCCCCCATCCAAACACAACTCCCCTTCATCACTATATCATTTTCCGTCTCTTTCTAGGAGAACAATTATGTCAATGAGTCAGTGAGTCAGTGGTAATTGAGCTATATATAGTATAATATAACTAGTGTTTTGCTCGGTGCGCGAGCTGCTAAAGCAGCTCGCGTGACGTGGTTGGGTTGACAAGTATTAAAACGATAGTATTTATTAAGATACAAAATTAACCGCGAAAACACAATAAAACGACACCCATATCGATTTTTTTCTTAAAAAATGCATGTCCGCCATCTTGGATTTCAAAATAAATGTCGTTATCAAAATGAGCAACCTGGAAAACTCTGAAAACGACATCCATATCATTTTTTGTAAAAACGGAGTAGTTGAGGTTAATAAAGTAGGGTGCGTGGGTGCGCGGACCACTAAAGTGGTCCGCGAGCATGCAGGATTTGTTCCACCGAGTAGACCTTCGGACCCTAATCATCTTTTGCCAAGAAACCAGTCTTCCATCTTTTATATTCTCCGAGATAGACACCGACGAAATTTGTACGGTGGCCATCTTGTTTTTCCAAAATTTTCCATTTTTTCTATTAATCGTTTACTACATTCTTTAAAGATTGCGAGTTTCAACGAAATCGGTTGGAAAACAAAAGAGTTGCAAAAATCATATAGGCCGCCATCTTGTTTTTCTGAAATGTCATAATTTTTCCCTACTCATATCGCGCACCAAAACATATCTCCCTTACATTATCGTATCGTTATCCGTCTCTTTCTAGGAGAATGAGACATTCAATATTCGCCATACAAAATGTATGTAAAAATAAATTCCGCCATTTTGAATTTTTTTTCTATTCATCGAGTAGACCGTCGGACCCTGATCATCTCTTGCCAAGAAACCACACTTCCATCTTTTATACCCTCCGAGCTGGACACCGGCGAAATTTGTATGGCGGCCATCTTTTCTTCGCCATTTTGAATTTTTTTCCAGCTATTTGGCAATTGGATAACGTCATGAATGACATTTGCTCGAGCACCCCCAACCTATCTTCAATACCTTAAGCGGGCCTTCCACCCGTCTCCGAAACCCTCAATCATCAGCTCTCTCCATAATTTTGGCTTACTAACTTTTTGTTTTCTATACGACACCATCAGTGAAAAAAAAATTTTTCATACAAAATTTTACAGGAGTTTCTTAGTTGAAAATCTCGAAAATCTCCCCAATAGTGGCAACACCGTTTCTATATTTCGATATTGCCGGCTGAGTCACACAATCGATTCATACATATCGACTTTCCAAAATGTTGCCAACTGCCTCAAAAACGTGATCAAAATTTTGAAAAATTAAAAAAAATACAAAATGGCCGCCAACTCGTTTTGCAGAAATAAATTACATCGTAAAACAACTTTTCCAATAACTACAGGATATACCGCTCCCGATGATGTTTCAATCTCTCCTCTCGCTCGCACCCACGCGAAACGATCGCTCCTAAAAAAAGACCACGTCGAAAATCACTTTTTCTTTGATAAATTCCAGTGTTGCCAGTCTCCGGCGACAAAAATACCGAAATGTCATTTGTATGATCAAAACACATAATCGCTCATACTCGGATTTTGCGAAAAGTCCGTATTTCGATTTTTTTCAATTTCCCGAAAATCTTGAAATTTCCCCAAAAAATGGGGTAATTTTTTTCCTCCAATCTATACCTCGAGCCTATACGTACAATCGCTTGATAGAAGCCGAATCGCTCCGATGTTGTAAACCTTGGGATATTTAACTTTTAAAATTGCGTTTTTTCGTACCTCTAACATAATGGCCGCCACGACAGCCGCCATCTTGAATTTTTAAAAACTACCCCCATTCCGTCAAAACTAAGGATAATCGTAGACGAAACCAGAAAAAAATTATAAGTTTCAATTTCCCGTTTCGGATCTGTGGCGCCGCGGTTCGGGGTCGAAAAATCAAAATTTTGAAAACGCTACGGTTCGGCCGCCATCTTGTTTTTTCAATTTTTTCGACATTTCCCATTAATCGTTTACTATTTTCTTCAAAGATTGCAAAATTCAACAAAATCGGTTGGAAAACAACGGAGCAGCAAAAATCACGTCGGCCGCCATCTTGTTTTTCTGAAATGTCATAATTTTTCCCCAAAGGGTTCCCGAAACCAAACACAACTCCCCTACATCACTATATCATTTTCCTTCTCTTTCTAGGAGAACAATTATGTCAATGAGTGAGTCAGTGAGTCAGTGGTAATTGAGCTATATATAGTATAACTAGTGTTTTGCTCGGTGCGCGAGCTGCTAAAGCAGCTCGCGTGACGTGGTTAGGTTTATGAGTTGTATTAAACCGATTTTTTTTATTAAGATACACAAATTACCCCGAAAACCCCATAAAACGACACTTATATCAATTTTTTTCTTAAAAAGTGCACGCCCGCCATCTTGGATTTAAAAATAAATGTCGTTATCAAAATCAGCACCCTGGAAAACTCTGAAAACAACATCCATATCATTTTTTGTAAAAACGGGGTAGTTGAGGTTAATAAAGTAGGGTGCGTGGGTGCGCGGACCACTAAAGTGGTCCGCGAGCATGCAGAGTTTGTTTCACCGAGTAGACCTTCGGACCCTGATCATCTTTTGCCAAGAAACCACTCTTCCATCTTTTATAGCCTCCGAGATAGACACCGACGAAATTTTTACGGCGGCCATCTTGTTTTTCCAAAATTTTCCACTTTTTCTATTAATCGTTTACTACATTCTTCAAAGATTGCGAGTTTCAACGAAATCGGTTGGAAAACAAAAGAGTCGCAAAAATCACGTCGGTCGCCATCTTGTTTTTCTGAAATTTCATAATTTTCCCCTACTCATATCGCGCATACGAACATATCTCCCATACATCAATGTATCGTTTTCCGTCTCTTTCTAGGAGAATGAGACATTCATAATCGCCATACAAAATGTATGTAAAAATAAATTCCGCCATTTTGAATTTTTTTCTATTAATCGAGTAGACCTTCGGACCCTGATCATCTCTTGCCAAGAAACCACACTTCCATCTTTTATACCCTCCGAGCTGGACGCCGGCAAAATTTGTATGGCGGCCATCTTTTTTTCGCCATTTTGAATTTTTTTTCAGCTTTTTGGCAATTGGATGACGTCATGAATGACATTTGGTCGAGCACCCCCCACCTATCTTCAATACCTTGAGCGGACCCATCACCCGTCTCCGACATCCTCGATCATCAGCTATTTCCAAATTTTTCCTCGATTTTTTTTTTGTTTTCTATACGAAACCATCAGTGGGAAAAAAAATTTCATACAAAATTTTACAGGAGGAGTTTTTGGGGAGAATCTCGAAAATCTCCCCAAATGTGGCAACACTGTTTACATATTTCGATACTGCTGGTTGAGTCACACAATCGATTGATACATGTCGACTTTCCAAAATGTTGCCAACTGCCTCAAAAACGTGATCAAAATTTCGAAAAATTAAAAAAAATACAAAATGGCCGCCAACTCGTTTCACAGAAAGATTTTACACGGTTTCATAATTTTCCTATTAACTACAGGATATACCGCGCCCGATGACGTTTCAATCTTTCCTCTCGCTCGCACCCACGCGAAAGGGGATACCGTGAAAAAGACCGTGTCGAAAATCACTTTTACTTTGATAAATTCCAGTGTTGCCAGTCTCCGGTGACAAGAATACCCAAATGTCATTTGCACGAGCAAAACACGTAATCGCTTATACTCGGATTTTGCTAAAAGTGCGTATTTCGATTTTTTACAATTTCCCGAAAATCTTGAAATTTCCCTAAAAATGGGGTAATTTTTTCCCACCGATCTATACCTCGAGCCTATACGTACAACCGCTTCATAGAAGCCGAATCGCTCCGATGTTGCCAACTTTGAGATATTTAACTTTTAAAATTGCGTTTTTTCGTACCTCGAACAAAACGGCCGCCATGACAGCCGCCATCTTGAATTTTTAAAAACCACTCCCGTTCTGTCAAAATACAGGATAATCGTGGGCGAATACAAAAAAAATAATTATCCTCGATTACCCCGTCTCGGATCTGTGGCACCGCGGTTCGGGGTCGAAAAATCAAAATTTTCAAAACGCTGCGGCTCGGCCGCCATCTTGTTTTTTTCAATTTTTTCGACATTTCCCATTAATCGTTTCCTACTTTCTTCAAAGTTTCCAAAATTCGACGAAATCGGTTGGAAAACAACGGAGCTGCAAAAATCACGTCGGCCGCCATCTTGTTTTTCTAAAATGTCATAATTTTTCCCCAGAGGGTTCCCGAAACCAAACACAACTCCCCTACATCACTATATCATTTTCCTTCTCTTTCTAGGAGAACAATTATGTCAATGAGTGAGTCAGTGGTAATTGAGCTATATATAGTATAATAACTAGTTTTTGCTCGGTGCGCGAGCTGCTAAAGCAGCTCACGTGACGTGGTAAAGTTAACTTTATTATATAAAACCAAATTGATTTAATAAGATACATAATTCACCGCGAAAAACCCCATAAAATGACAGGCATTTCTATTTTTTGTAGAAAATGTAAGTCCGCCATCTTGGATTTGAAAATAAATGTCATTTTCAAAATCAGTACCCTGGAAAACCCTGAAAACGATATCCATATTATTTTTTGTAAATTAGGATAATAATTTAGTAGGGTGCGTGGGTGCGCGGACCACTAAAGTGGTCCGCGAGCATGCAGAGTTTGTTTCACCGAGTAGACCTTCGGACCCTGATCATCTTTTGTCAAGAAACCACTCTTCCATCTTTTATATTCTCCGAGATAGACACCGACGAAATTTGTACGGCGGCCATCTTGTTTTTCCAAAATTTTCCACTTTTTCTATTAATCGTTTACTACATTCTTTAAAGATTGCGAGTTTCAACGAAATCGGTTGGAAAACAAAAGAGTTGCATAAATCATATAGGCCGCCATCTTGTTTTTCTGAAATGTCATAATTTTTCCCTACTCATATTGCACACCCAAACATATCTCTCATACATCAATGTATCGTTTGCCGTCTCTTTCTAGGAGAATGAGACATTCAATATTCGCCATCAAAATGTATGGAAAAATAAATTCCGCCATTTTGAATTTTTTTTCTATTCATCGAGTAGAACTTCGGACCCTGATCATCTCTTGCCAAGAAACCACACTTCCATCTTTTATACCCTCCGAGCTGGACACCGGCGAAATTTGTATGGCGGCCATCTTTTTCTTCGCCATTTTGAATTTTTTTTCAGCTTTTTGGCAATTGGATGACGTCACGAATGACATTTGCTCGAGCACCCCCCACCTATCTTCAATACCTTAAGCGGGCTCTCCACCCGTCTCCGAAACCCTCAATCATCAGCTCTCTCCATAATTTTGGCTTACTAAGTTTTTGTTCTCTATACGACACCATCAGTGAAAAAAAAATTTTTCATACAAAATTTTACAGGAGTTTCTTAGTTGAAAATCTCGAAAATCTCCCCAAAAGTGGCAACACTGTTTCTATATTTCGATATTGCCGGCTGAGTCACACAATCGATTCATACATATTGACTTTCCAAAATGTTGCCAACTGCCTCAAAAACGTGATCAAAATTTCGAAAAATTAAAAAAAATACAAAATGGCCGCCAACTCGTTTCACAGAAAGATTTTACACGGTTTCATAATTTTCCTATTAACTACAGGATATATTGCTCCCGATGACGTTTCAATCTTTCCTCTCGCTCGCACCCACACGAAAGGGGATACCGTGAAAAAGACCGTGTCGAAAATCACTTTTACTTTGATAAATTCCAGTGTTGCCAGTCTCCGGCAACAAAAGTACCTAAATGTCATTTGCACGAGCAAAACACGTAATCGCTCATACTCGGATTTTGCTAAAAGTGCGTATTTCGATTTTTTACAATTTCCCGAAAATCTTGAAATTTCCCTAAAAATGGGGTAATTTTTTTCCTCCAATCTATACCACGAGCCTATACGTACAATCGCTTCATAAAAACCGAATCGCTCCGATGTTGCCAACTTTGAGATATTTAACTTTTAAAATTGCGTTTTTTCGTACCTCGAACAAAACGGCCGCCATGACAGCCGCCATCTTGAATTTTTAAAAACCACTCCCGTTTTGTCAAAATACAGGATAATCGTGGGCGAAACCAAAAAAAATAATTATCCTCGATTACCCCGTCTCGGATCTGTGGCGCCGCGGTTCGGGGTCGAAAAATGAAAATTTTGAAAACGCTACATCTCAGCCGCCATCTTGTTTTTCCAATTTTTTTCACATTTTTTATTAACCGTTTACTACTTTCTTTAAAGATTGTAAAATTCGATGAAATCGGTTGGAAAACAACGGAGCTGCAAAAATCACGTCGGCCGCCATCTTGTTTTTCTGAAATGTCATAATTTTTCCCCAGAGGGTTCCCGAAACCGAACACAACTCCCCCACATCACTATATCATTTTCCTTCTCTTTCTAGGAGAACAATTATGTCAATGAGTGAGTCAGTGAGTGAGTGGTAATCGAGCTATATATAGTATAACTAGTGTTTTGCTCGGTGCGCGAGCTGCTAAAGCAGCTCTCGTGACGTAGTTAGGTTTATGAGTTGTATCAAACCGATTTTTTTTAATAAGATACACAAATTACCCCGAAAACCCCATAAAACGACACCTATATCAATTTTTTTCTTAAAAAGTGCACGCCCGCCATCTTAAATTTCAAAATAAATGTTGTTATCAAAATTAGCGCTCTGGAAACCTCTGAAAACGACATCCATATCATTTTTTGTAAAAACGGGGTTGTTGAGGTTAATAAAGTAGGGTGCGTGGGTGCGCGGACCACTAAAGTGGTCCGCGAGCATGCAGAGTTTGTTCCACCGAGTAGACCTTCAGACCCTGATCATCTTTTTCCAAGAAACCACTCTTCCATCTTTTATAGCCTCCGAGATAGACACCGACAAAATTTGTACGGCGGCCATCTTGTTTTTCCAAAATTTTCCACTTTTTCTATTAATCGTTTGGTACTTTCTTCAAAGATTGTGAGTTTCAACGAAATCGGTTGGAAAACAAAAGAGTTGCAAAAATCACGTCGGCCGCCATCTTGTTTTTCTGAAATGTCATAATTTTTCCCTACTCATATTGCACACCCAAACATATCTCTCATACATCAATGTATCGTTTGCCGTCTCTTTCTAGGAGAATGAGACATTCAATATTCGCCATCAAAATGTATGGAAAAATAAATTCCGCCATTTTGAATTTTTTTTCTATTCATCGAGTAGAACTTCGGACCCTGATCATCTCTTGCCAAGAAACCACACTTCCATCTTTTATACCCTCCGAGCTGGACACCGGCGAAATTTGTATGGCGGCCATCTTTTTCTTCGCCATTTTGAATTTTTTTTCAGCTTTTTGGCAATTGGATGACGTCACGAATGACATTTGCTCGAGCACCCCCCACCTATCTTCAATACCTTAAGCGGGCTCTCCACCCGTCTCCGAAACCCTCAATCATCAGCTCTCTCCATAATTTTGGCTTACTAAGTTTTTGTTCTCTATACGACACCATCAGTGAAAAAAAAATTTTTCATACAAAATTTTACAGGAGTTTCTTAGTTGAAAATCTCGAAAATCTCCCCAAAAGTGGCAACACTGTTTCTATATTTCGATATTGCCGGCTGAGTCACACAATCGATTCATACATATTGACTTTCCAAAATGTTGCCAACTGCCTCAAAAACGTGATCAAAATTTCGAAAAATTAAAAAAAATACAAAATGGCCGCCAACTCGTTTCACAGAAAGATTTTACACGGTTTCATAATTTTCCTATTAACTACAGGATATATTGCTCCCGATGACGTTTCAATCTTTCCTCTCGCTCGCACCCACACGAAAGGGGATACCGTGAAAAAGACCGTGTCGAAAATCACTTTTACTTTGATAAATTCCAGTGTTGCCAGTCTCCGGTGACAAAAATACCCAAATGTCATTTGTACGAGCAAAACACATAATCACTCATACTCGGATTTTGCTAAAAGTGCGTATTTCTATTTTTTACAATTTCCCGAAAATCTTGAAATTTCCCTAAAAATGGGGTAATTTTTTCCCACCGATCTATACCTCGAGTCAATACGTACAACCGCTTCATAGAAGCCGAATCGCTCCGATGTTGCCAACTTTGAGATATTTAACTTTTATAATTGCGTTTTTTCGTACCTCGAACAAAACGGCCGCCATGACAGCCGCCATCTTGAAATTTTTAAAACCACTCCCGTTCTGTCAAAATACAGTATAATCGTGGGCGAAACACGAAAAAATAGTTATCCTCGACTACCCCGTCTTGGATCTGTGGCGCCGCGGTTCGGGGTCGAAAATTCAAAATTTTCAAAACGCTACGGTTCGGCCGCCATCTTGTTTTTCCAATTTTTTTCACATTTTCTATTAACCGTTTACTACATTCTTTAATAGTTGCGAATTTGAACGGAGTCCCTTAAAAAACAAAGGAGCTGCAAAAATCACGTCGGCCGCCATCTTGTTTTTCCGAAATGTCATAATTTTTCCCCAGAGGGTTCCCGAAACCGAACACAACTCCCCTACATCATTATATCATTTTCCGTCTCTTTCTAGGAGAACAATTATGTCAATGAGTGAGTGAGTCAGTGAGTGGTAATTGAGCTATATATAGTATAACTAGTGTTTTGCTCGGTGCGCGAGCTGCTAAAGCAGCTCGCGTGACGTGGTTAGGTTGATAAGTATTAAAACGAATTTATTTATTAAGATTCAAAATTCACCCCAAAAACACCATAAAACGACACCCATATCGATTTTTTTCTTAAAAAATGCATGACCGCCATCTTGGATTTCAAAATAAATGTCGTTATCAAAATCAGCGCCCTGGAAAACTCCGAAAACGACATCCATATCATTTTTTTTAAAAATGGGGTAGTTGAGGTTAATAAAGTAGGGTGCGTGGGTGCGCGGACCACTAAAGTGGTCCGCGAGCATGCAGAGTTTGTTCCACCGAGTAGACCTTCGGACCCTGATCATCTTTTGCCAAGAAACCATTCTTCCATCTTTTATAGCCTCCGAGATAGACACCGACGAAATTTGTACGGCGGCCATCTTGTTTTTCCAAAATTTTCCACTTTTTCTATTAATCGTTTACTATTTTCTTCAAAGATTGCGAGTTTCAACGAAATCGGTTGGAAAACAAAAGAGTTACAAAAATCATATAGGCCGCCATCTTGTTTTTTTGAAATGTCATAATTTTTCCCGATTTCCATCCCACACCCGAACATATCTCCCATACATCAATGTATCGTTTTCCGTCTCTTTCTAGGAGAATGAGACATTGAATATTCGCCATACATTTTCTATGGGAAAATAAATTCCGCCATTTTGAATTTTTTTTCTATTCATCGAGTAGACCTTCGGACCCTGATCATCTCTTGCCAAGAAACCACACTTCCATCTTTTATACCCTCCGAGCTGGACACCGGCGAAATTTGTATGGCGGCCATCTTTTCTTCACCATTTTGAATTTTTTTTCAGCTTTTTGGCAATTGGATGATGTCACGAATGACATTTGCTCGAGCACCCCCCACCTATCTTCAATACCTTAAGCGGGCCCTCCACCCGTCTCCGAAACCCTCAATCATCAGCTCTCTCCATAATTTTGGCTTACTAAGTTTTTGTTCTCTATACGACACCATCAGTGAAAAAAAAATTTTTCATACAAAATTTTACAGGAGTTTCTTAGTTGAAATTCTCGAAAATCTCCCCAAAAGTGGCAACACCGGTTGCATATCTCCATACTGCCAGCCGAGATACACAATCGATTCATACATATTGACTTTCCAAAATGTTGCCAACTGCCTCAAAAACGTGATCAAAATTTCGAAAAATTCAAAAAATTACAAAATGGCCGCCAACTCGTTTTGCAGAAATAAATTACATCGTTGTACAACTTTCCCATTAACTACAGGATATACCGCTCCCGATGACGTTTCAATCTTTCATCTCGCTCGCACCCACGCGAAATGATCGTCCCTGAAAAAGACAATGTCGAAAATCACTTTTGCTTCGATAAATTCCAGTGTTGCCAGTCCTCGGCGACGAAAATACCTAAATGTCATTTGCACGAGCAAAACACGTAATCGCTCATACTCGAATTTTGCAAAAAGTCCGTATTTCGATTTTTTTCAATTTCCCGAAAATCTTGAAATTTCCCCAAAAAATGGGGTAATTTTTTTCCTCATATCTATACCTCGAGCCTATACGTACAATCGCTTGATAGAAGCCGAATCGCTCCGATGTTGCCAACTTTGAGATATTTAACTTTTAAAATTGCGTTTTTTCGTACCTCTAATATAATGGCCGCCACGACAGCCGCCATCTTGAATTTTTAAAAACCACTCCCATTCCGTCAAAATTCAGGATAATCGTAGACAAAACCAGAAAAAAATTATTAGTTTCAATTTCCCGTTTTGGATCTGTGGCGCCGCGGTTCGGGGTCGAAAAATCGAAATTTTCAAAACGCTACGGCTCGGCCGCCATCTTGTTTTTCCAATTTTTTCCACATTTCCCATTAATCGTTTACTATTTTCTTCAAAGATTGCAAAATTCAACGAAATCGGTTGGAAAACAACGGAGCTGCAAAAATCACCTCGGCCGCCATCTTGTTTTTCCGAAATGTCATAATTTTTCCCCAGAGGGTTCCCGAAACCGAACACAACTCCCCCACATCATTATATCATTTTCCGTCTCCTTCTAGGAGAACAATTATGTCAATGAGTGAGTGAGTCAGTGAGTGGTAATCGAGCTATATATAGTATAACTAGTGTTTTGCTCGGTGCGCGAGCTGCTAAAGCAGCTCGCGTGACGTGGTTGGGTTAACTTTATTAAACTGAACCAAATTTATTTATTAAGATATTCACCACGAAAACCCATAAAACGACACCCATATCAATTTTTTTCTTAAAAAGTGCATGTCCGCCATCTTGGATTTCAAAATAAATGTCGTTATCAAAATCAGCGCCCTGGAAAACTCTGAAAACGACATCCATATCATTTTTTGTAAAAATGGGGTGATTGAGGTTAATAAAGTAGGGTGCGTGGGTGCGCGGACCACTAAAGTGGTCCGCGAGCATGCAGAGTTTGTTCCACCGAGTAGACCTTCGGACCCTGATCATCTTTTGCCAAGAAACCCCTCTTCCATCTTTTATAGCCTCCGAGATAGACACCGACGAATTTTGTACGGCGGCCATCTTGTTTTTCCAAAATTTTCCACTTTTTCTTTTAATCGTTTACTACATTCTTCAAAGATTGCGAGTTTCAACGAAATCGGTTGGAAAACAAAAGAGTTGCAAAAATCATATTGGCCGCCATCTTGTTTTTCTGAAATGTCATAATTTTTCCCTACTCATATCGCGCATCCAAACATATCTCCCATACATCAATGTATCGTTTTCTGTCTCTTTCTAGGAGAATGAGACATTCAATATTCGCCATACAAAATGTATGGAAAATTAAATTCCGCCATTTTGAATTTTTTTTCTGTTCATCGAGTAGACCTTCGGATCCTGATCCTCTTTTGCTAAGAAACCACACTTCCATCTTTGATACCCTCCGAGCTGGAGACCGGCAAAATTTGTATGGCGGCCATTTTTTCTTCGCCATTTTGAATTTTTTTTCAGCTTTTTGGCAATTGGATGACGTCATGAATGACATTTGGTCGAGCACCCCCCACCTATCTTCAATACCTTGAGCGGACCCTTCACCCGTCTCCGACATCCTCGATCATCAGCTATTTCCAAATTTTTCCTCGATTTTTTTTTTGTTTTCTATACGAAACCATCAGTGAAAAAAAATAATTTCATACAAAATTTTACAGGAGGAGTTTTTGGGGAAAATCTCGAAAATTTCCCCAAATGTGGCAACACTGTTTACATATTTCGATACTGCTGGTTGAGTCACACACTCGATTCACACATGTCGACTTTCCAAAATGTTGCCAATTGCCTCAAAAACGTGATCAAAATTTCGAAAAATGAAAAAAAATACAAAATGGCCGCCAACTCGTTTCACAGAAAGATTTTACACGGTTTCATAATTTTCCTATAAACTACAGGATATACCGCGCCCGATGACGTTTCAATCTTTCCTCTCGCTCGCACCCACACGAAAGGGGATACCGTGAAAAAGACCGTGTCGAAAATCACTTTTAATTTGATTTATTCCAGTGTTGCCAGTCTTCGGTGACAAAAATACCCAAATGTCATTTGTACGAGCAAAACACGTAATCACTCATACTCGGATTTTGCTAAAAGTGCGTATTTCGATTTTTTACAATTTCCCGAAAATCTTGAAATTTCCCTAAAAATGGGGTAATTTTTTCCCACCGATCTATACCTCGAGTCTATACGTACAACCGCTTCATAGAAGCCGAATCGCTCCGATGTTGCTAACTTTGAGATATTTAACTTTTAAAATTGCGTTTTTTCGTACCTCGAACAAAACGGCCGCCATGACAGCCGCCATCTTGAATTTTTAAAAACCACTCCCGTTTTGTCAAAATACAGGATAATCGTGGGCGAAACCAGAAAAAATAATTATCCTCGATTACCCCGTTTCGGATCTGTGGCGCCACGGTTCGGGGTCGAAAAATCAAAATTTTGAAAACGCTACGGTTCGGCCGCCATCTTGTTTTTTCAATTTTTTCGACATTTCCCATTAATCGTTTACTATTTTCTTCGAAGATTGCAAAATTCAACGAAATCGGTTGGAAAACAACGGAGCTGCAAAAATCACCTCGGCCGCCATCTTGTTTTTCCGAAATGTCATAATTTTTCCCCAGAGGGTTCCCGAAACCGAACACAACTCCCCTACATCATTATATCATTTTCCTTCTCTTTCTAGGAGAACAATTATGTCAATGAGTCAGTGAGTCAGTGAGTGGTAATTGAGCTATATATAGTATAATAATAGGATAGGATAAAGTTTAGATTATAGCATTGAGTTTCAACAGATCTTGTCATAAAGGCATTTAAAACTTTCAAAACCGGATTCTAGCAAAAATTTCTTTATATAGATTTTTAGTTTTCTCTGTAAGGAATTACGCTGGGCATATAAAAGCAATTTGGATATCTCCAAAGGAAGATTATTAAACAGTTTTGGCGCCGCAGCTGTAAAATGTCTACTCGTAAATCCAGATGTTCGTTGGGGAACTGAACATCTTTGTTGCCTTTGAGCAAACTCCCAGTCACCTCAGGCAAACGTAAAGTCGTCTATATATTTTTTTTGCCATATACATTGTTAGTTGCCATATGTATATTTTTCTTGGTGTTAGTACTTTACTCAGCTTAAATAGTTCTTCTGTAGGAAATCGTCGATTTTTTCTTAAAATAATTTTGAGATTGAGTTTTTGAGCCTTATTGAGTTTGTCTAATAAAGTTGATCCACATGAACCCCATGCTATGATGCCATACAATATTAACGACTGAGTTAAAGAGCAATACACTGTTAAGAGTATTTGACACTCATAATATTTCTTAGATCATTGTATATATAGCTCAAACTTCGGACTTTTTTAGTCAGCATGTCTAAGTGCGCGTCCCATCTTAGATGTTGATCAACAATAATACCGAGATAAGTTGTGCTATTGGTACATGATAATGTTTTGCAGTTTACACAGTCAGACTTATTCAAGCAAGAGTGCACTTTAATTTTCGGAGTCTCGGTCGGAAGACCGGCAATTGTCGGAGAGAAACACATGCATACAGTTTTTTCATCATTTAACGTTAGCAGATTATTGTCATACCACCCTTTAGCCAGGCGAAGGCCATATTCGGCTTTTTGGATGGTGCTATCCCACGTGGAGGCTGTAAATAACAAAACAGTGTCATCTGCAAAACATAGCGACTTAGAGTCCGTCTGTCTGTCTGTCAGTAGTGAACAAAAGTCATTAAGATATATATTAAATAGAATAGGGCCTAATACGCTTCCCTGAGGGACACCAAATGCTATTTCTGAACTGTTTTCAGCGCTAATGTGATTTTCAACTCGCACAAATTGTTTCCGGTTCTTAAGATAGCTACTGAACCAGTTAAGAGCATTTCGAGTAAAACCGTATCTCTCTAATTTTTTTAGTAATAATTGATGTGAAATGGTGTCAAAAGCTTTGGCTAGATCTATAAAAACAGCAATTGTTTTATTTTTGTTTTCATGATTTACAACAATCTGCTTTGTTAATTCAGCTATTGCATCATTGGTCCCTGTTCCCTCTCTAAACCCGTATTGATTATTATATAGAATATCGGAAGTATACTTGACAATCCTGGTTTTCATTATTTTTTCAACAATTTTTGAAGTAGTGGGCAAAAGTGAGATAGGACGATAGTTCGACATTAGGTTTGTTGGTCCTTTCTTATGTAGTGGCATAATTATAGCAGTTTTTAAGGTCTGTGGAAATATTCCTGTTTTAAAGCTTAAATTAATTATAGATGAGAGTGGAGCAGCTATTTCACGATTCATTAGTTTTAATATTTTAGAGGTAATGCCGTCGTGTCCACAGGATTCCGTGGACACGACTTGGCCAGCTTTTTTAAATTCAGATACAGCGTAAAAAGCCTAAATGTCTTACGCTCAGTATCCCGGAGTCAGTATTATAAGAAGATGCCATCAATTCTTGCAATATCTAATCTACCCACTCGAGGCAGCCTCTTGATCGGGAAGAGTGTACTTGTACACTATGTAGGTACGTGTTTTCATTCAATCAACGATAGCGAGCCCAGGTGTTTGTCGTCAAAACTGCCGCTCTTATCGAATTAGCCATCTCAATGGGTTTTTAGAAGGCTTGATCAAGGGTTCCCAAAGATCTTCCAAAACAACAGGTGCTTGTCGCCAAAACTGGCGCTTTTATCTTTCTTAGCTTACTTCATAATAAGATTTAATAAATATTTTGAGTAGGTATAAGTTAGCTTATAGTCAATCAAACAATCAATCAGCCTGTTTGCGTCCACTGCTGGACATAGGCCTTCCCGAGAGCGTGCCACTACACACGATGCTCCGCCTTCCTCATCCACCCACTTAGAGTACAGCTTAGAGTACAGAGTACACTGTCGCATTAGGACTCCATGTCAAGACATTGTGGACTTCGTCTGTGTTGGTGTTGGCTGGCGGGCGTGCTCTGCCTTTTTGGAGTGTTTTTTTTTTTTTTGTTAAAACTGACTGGAACGCGCTTTATGGGGTGCCGTGCGTATGTCGGCGAGCGCCGGCACAAACGGGGTCCATACTTGTATAGTTTAACTAACTAGTTACAAATAACTACAAACTTGACATTGGCTAATCTTTGTAAAGTCAGACGAGAGAGACTTTGTACATTATGAACTATTAATAACACATACCCAATTTTAATCCGATCCGTCCAGTAGTTAGCTGTGCTTTGATAGATCAGTCAGCCAGCCAGTCAGTCAGTCAGCGTTTCCTGTTATCTATACTAATGTTATAAAGAGGTAAAGTTTGTGAGTTTGTTTGTAGGTAATAATTTCTGGAATTACTAACCGATTTTGAAAATTCTTTTACCAGTAGATAGCTACATTATTCCAGAGTTAATAGTGTTCTTCTTTTCTCAATGGTGTATCCCTGTGGAAAAAGATAACAAAAAAAATTTTCAAAAGAAAAATAAAACCGACTTCAAAAACCACAAACACTAAAAAGTAAAAAATAACTTTTATTTAGCTACACGTGTAATGTACCTAGGTATGAAGTCGAGCGAGCATATTAAAACAAAATTAGAAATCCAAGAGTGAAGCTCGCCCGACTTCATACCTAGGTACATTACACGTGTAGCTAAATAAAAGTTATTTTTTACTTTTTAGTGTTTGTGGTTTTTGAAGTCGGTTTTATTTTTCTTTTGAAAATTTTTTATTTCACAATTTTTAGTGGCCCACTGTACTATAATATGCTGTACCCAGTTAAAACCCTACTGTTTACTAAGCTATTACACTGATCGCGAGCAATTTGCTCCTATCTATTGAGGAGTTCTGTTCTCCATCTCCGAAGATATTCATCAGATCTTCACCAAATTTATATGGGACCATCTGCACAGTATACCCTTTCAAACAAAAAAAAATTTTTCCAAATCGGTGCAGGGGTCTTTGAGTAATCAGGGAACATACATAAAAAAAAAAAAAAAAAAAAGATTCCGACGAATTGAGAACCTCCTCCTTTTTTGGAAGTCGGTTAATAACACTATAATGAAAGTTTGGGAAGCCCTGTATTGACCGTTCCTAAATCGATTAAGATGACACGTCAACGTTCGTTTGGTTTGGTATTTTAGCTTTAACGGTGTTGTAAAAACTAAAAACACTTTTAAACTGCTTGTTAACATTAAAACCCCCCTTTTTAGATAGCATAGAAACAGTCACACATTTTTTATTTTTAGGAGTCAGTAAGCCAAGAAAAAGAAGATTTCTTTCTGATTTGATAAGGTAGAGAAACTCCAAGTAAGTAAAGCTCTCTCTATAGCTTATGCTAGCTGTGATAGCCTATTGGGTAGTTAGAGCTAGTAACAGTCAGTGTCGGATTAACCTTTAATCAAATTAAGCAATTGCCTAGGGCATCACGTCTGAGGGGGCACCAGAAGAAGCACAAAAAAAAATCCGTCCTTAGGGCATCACGTTTCATACTCTCACATCACCAAAAACCACACTAAAAAAAGTTTCTAGTCGGACCTTCAAGGCGCATTTCAATGAATAAATAAATTATTATGCTTTGGTTTTTATTGTTGTCGCACCTACTCCACTTCTAAAGTACGTTAATATTATACATCTCATCATCTTAATTTACAAAAAACTAATGTATTTAGGCGGTAAAGGTGTAAAGAGCGATTCTAGCTGACATACGGATAGGGGGGCCCACAGGCATGGATTGCTTAGGGCATCAAGTAGTCTTAATCCGTCACTGCATTCATAGATCAGTCAGTCAGTCAATCAGTCTTATATTTACATATGTACACAAATAATATTTAGATATCTTAACGTAAAATATGGAAGGATTGCCACCAAGCGATTAGCGTTGCCGTGTTGAAACCGAAGGGGTATGGGTTTAGTAAAAACTGCCATACCGCTTCCAGCTTGGCCCGTTTCCATTTTAGAATGCATCATCACTTACCACCAGGTGAGATTGCAGTCAAGGGCTAACTTGTATCTGAAATTTAAAAAAACCGAAATTAAGAATCATCATCATCAACATCGTTGTCGTCAACCGACAGATGTCCACTGCTGGACATAGGTCTCTTGTAGGGACTTCAACAGGCCACGGTCTTGTGCCATCTGAATCCAGTGGCTCCCCACGACTCTTTTGATTTCGTCCGTCCACCTAGTGCGAGGTCTTTCAACGCTGCGCTTTCTGGGACGCCATTATTCTAGCACCTACGTCAGGACCCCAGCGTCAATCGGTTCATCAAATTAAGTGCCCCGAGCTTTAGAAAATAGAAAATAGAAAAAATGCGGTATTATTCTGATAGTGTCAGGTTTTTATTTCCTATAGTTTCCGAATTTTACCTGTATAACTTTAAAACGCTTTTCCTCGTTTCCCTTTTCTGTACTCCTGCGATATTTCCAATACGGAATTGAAATCCATTGGCTCAATAGACTTTTAAGTTAAGCTGGATAGGCATAGGCATACTCTTTTAAAATCCTTCCCATTTTCAGTCGATTTTTTTTTTTTTGGGAAGAAATAAAGCGTAAAAAGGTATTTTCTTTTTAACTTCTTATTTTAGACTAGATGATGCCCGCAGCTTCACCCGCGTGGATTGGTCAGATCCCCTGCAGCATCAGGATTGAGGAGTTGGAATCCAATTTTTTATGGAACAACTGGCTGACGCCCGCGTGGATTTACCGTTTTCAACTTACCGCATTTGTTCATTGTTGTAGGTATTTAGGTTCAAATTCTTCACTTTGTAAGTTTTTTGGTATAATAGACATAACCCTCTTCCAATCATTGTTTATCTCTAAAATACTGACAACTTTGCACAGCGCATCTGCAGGGAGCTTCCGAAGTTCTACGTTTTGGAACATGACGCAGTAGGTATTACACTTGTTCTAAAGATTATAGCACAATATAGTGAATAATATGTGATTGAGGAAAATACTCAAAATACTGGGGAAACCCCTTATCACAACATTTGTTGACCTATGATATGATAACTTTTAAACTGGGTTTTCACGTTTCTTCGATATAGCAATTAATGAAGCTGTTATCTGTTATATTCTTTTTTGAAGATAATTAAGAATACAGCGGCAATAAACCATATTTTGGTAAAAATGAGTTCTGGTTACTGGTCTGTAAAAATGCAAAATGATGCAAAAACAAACATCTGAATTCTGACAGACGAGAAAGATATTTAATAATAATATAATATCACGTGTAGGTATATATTTTTTGTTTTAATAATATTCAATTGAATAACTATTGATACAATATTATTGTATTGTCTAAGAAGTCTATGATGACTTACAAAAACAGAAAGACAGACAGACAGACAGACATATATACATGTACACAACTTAAGTTTTATATTATTAAATATAGGTAGGTATATTAGGTATTTTGTCATAGTTGTCTACTAGGTAGGTACAGTCGACGTCAAAAGTCCATATAGAATAAGTAAACAAGTTGCCTTGCATGCACTCTGTCACGCACACACTTGCACTGTAATATTATACAAGTCATTCAATTTGTAAGCCCGAGTAATATCTAAAAATTTCATATATAAAGCAAAAGAGTTGAATGGCGCAGCGCGGGGGTACCCGGACTGCAAACGCGACGGTTTCTGGTTCGAATCTCGGGTCCGTGTAAGCTTTTTTCTGTTTTTATTTTTTTAAATGATACGTTTAGACTAATAATAGCTTAAGTGGGTAGTTTAAAAAATCGCAGTTACGAAGTTAGATAAAATATGGTCAATGAGTACCGACGGACAAAAGATTTTGACAGTCGTTACTTGCAAAGGCTACAACATTAATTCATGTTGTTTCTTGAGTGTTGAAAACGTTTTATTTTACTTGTCTTCAAGAATAATGCAGGCTAATGTGTATTATTGATAAAACTGATTTTGAACATTTGCAGTGAAACTGATTTCACCGTGAGTATTGTTTTTATTGTTAGATAACGTGTATTAGGTTAAGAAATTGTGTTCATAAACATAGCATTACATAAAGTTTTGTAAGTAAATAATACTCAAATACTCGAATAAGTGATCGAAGGAATATCCATAGAATTTAGACAAGATACTTAGTAGGTTAAAGTGTTGTTTTATTTGGTGTTATATTAATCTCACTGTTTGGTTTTTAGTGGATCACCGAAAAGCGTTGAGGGTGCCGCGCCACGAAGAAGAAGGTAATTTGACATCTAGACCGCGAAGTGGCCACCCGCGTCATATTAATGATTCACAGCGGATATCTATGGTCGAACAATATGAAAATGTTGTCCCAAACATGGAATCTGGACGGATATCTGTCAATATGTGGGGCTGGATTAGTGCCGCTGCACCTGGTGAACTAGTGTCAATTGCAGGGCGCCCCACAGCTGCACATTATGTGGAAGTGTTACGTGACAGCATGTTGCCGACTGTGTGGTGTGTGTATCCAGTTGTTAATATGCCACAACTATCTTTTGTGCATGATAACTGTCCTTTGCATCGAGCACATATAGTGCGTGATTGGCTTAATGAAAACCCAGACATAACTATTATTCCCTGGCCAGCAAGATCACCAGACGGGATACGCGAAACGAGAGGACTGCAGAGGAATTAGAGGCTCACTATATGGAAGTGTGGGAGAGTATTAGAAGAACGGATAATATCTGTTTCAATATAGTCGGATCCATGCGGTGGCGCTTGCTTGCTGTTATTGAAAATAGTGGAGGTTATATTATAAATACTTAAACAATTTACTTATAAAGTTATATTCATTTTACTTTTTAAGTCTTTATACATAGAACATAAAGCATTTTCTTTTCTTAACTTATATTATGTTAATAATATATCTTACTAAAATTAACAGACAACAAAAGCAGCGCCGCCGAATGATTACTAGTTTTTGTAAGGTTTAGCTTCAATTTTCTTTTCTTTATGTGGTGGCGCCACCTATTGGCTATTTATTGGTTAACGTAATGTGATAAGGTGTTTCACATTTATTTCCTAACTACCCTCCATTCTCCCTTCGTGCACTTTCGCCTATCTTCGTGGTGTTAACTGCAACGCCACGATGTTCGCGTCTTTATGACGCCAGTATGTCATGCACGCTCCGCGAGACGCACGTACGACAATTGAGTCGCGTCCTCGTGTTCATTCAACCCAAGATGGTGGATATGCGATCGCCGCTGTTCGTCTGAGATACGCCCCTGGAGTGTCCCGTGAAGTGAATTGTGTCTGTGCGAGGGACTGCGAGTGCTTGTGCGTGCCGGTTCCTGCCTTCAGACTGTCGAGGTTAGTGCACGAGTCCTTGTATCCTTCATGTGCCCTTTGACCCGCGTGGACACCTTCCAAATTCGAAATTAACATCCAATACAGTCCACTCAGTCTCTCGCCGTCGAAGGTGGACAGTGGCCTCGGAATTGACACCATTCTTTTTGTGGTTCCGTTCGAAGCCGGATCTTTCGAACTTTGTTTCGTCAACTACGTGGCGACTGCGATCTAAATTGCTGATCCATCCCTCTAGTTTGGCCTAACAAACGCACCCGCTCTTATTAGAATTGCCTAATAAGTCTATTTTATAGTATATTTCGTATATATGTATTTTATAAAGCGTGGCATAATACTTGTCACGCATTTACAACGATCGTATATCGTATTTACGCCACAATAATTGAGTTGTAGGCATCTCCCGTACATATATAGTTATACATTTGTACATTTTATTAATATATTGCATATTTATTAAATAAATTACACGTAAATTCATAATATTTCGTCTCGCAAGTCGCAACCGACCTAGGTACCCACACATTTTTACGGTCGAATCGTGCGACGTTGCATTACCGCTTAGTCATTAACAAGCGATATCAACCCGGTTTACGCGTTGAATTAATTTATTCGTGTAAACATGGCGGACAAGAATAAAGGTTTAGGAACCGCTTCCTCGATTCCAAAAGATAGGGAGTTAACATTGTTAGAGGCTAAACGAAACGTTATTTTCCAAAGGATCCAAAATATTTATGATTCTTCGAAAAACGTACATACAAACGCGGATGTAAAGGAAGGTTTTCTTAGCTCGCTTGTCACATTAGATACGCTTCGTACTGAGTTTCAAAAACTTGTAGATCAGTATAATGACCGTTTATTAACGATTGATCCTGATGCGACACCTCAATATTATTGCTTAATTTCCTTTGACGAGTTGTATGGTCGTATTAAATTAGTGAGTTCGCAGATTAGCCCTCAAACTCAAAGCAAAGAAGCGTCGTTACGCAAAAATAAGCCAACTTTGCCACCTATCGAATTGAGATCATTTGACGGTGATATTCTTTCATGGCCTTTATTTTATGCCAATTTTAAATCAACTATACACGATAATACAACTCTTACTGATTCGGAGAGGATGTATTATCTTCTCGGTAAACTGACGGGGAAGGCGCTTAGCGCATGCTCAGGAATAACACCCTGCGCCGAGAATTATTCTTTGTTGTTGCAAACTCTCATAGACAAATATGACGATAAACGAATGATAGCTGCTACTTATTTAGATCAGTTGTTAGAATTTAAATCTATAAGTGCCTCTGCTGATAACTTTGATTTATTTATAGAAAAGTTTGTGGCGGCCTATAGGGGCCTTAAAAATCTTAAGCTACCTGATTTGACAGATTTTATTGTATTACATATCGCGCTTAAGAAAATAGATTCAGATTCTATACATACTTTCGAACGGCTAGGTGATTCGTCTTCGATACCTACCTTCGAAGATTTAGTTAATTTCATTAAAAATCAATCTAAAATAATGCAGCGCTTGTCTCCAGCGTCTCCGAGCAGTGATGCAAAGAAGGTTGTCGATCGTGGAAGCGCAGCTAATAAGAAAAATGCTTCTTCTCAAAAACTAGCCTTCGTAACCACGGTTGACAATAATAAACCCGCTGTTAAATGTTTGTGTGATTGTGGGGGACTAAAAGGGCTGATGTAAGTAAAATGGAATGAGCCGCCTGCGCGCGGCAGAGTCGGGCAGTTGGTTGGCGCCTACCAACTCGGTTGGTCATGTACATAGTTTATAAGTAGATAAGCTCTGTTGTTGCTATGTAAATTAAATACATGATCTACGGTGAAGTCTGAGTTTAATTGAATCAGTAATAAGTGACCCAACAGTGGTGACCCCGCAGCTGAACAAAGCGCAACCTGGTCGTCGTACGGTAATTCAAGCACAATGAACCCGATAGGCTCGCCTCAGAAGGGTGCGCCGCAGGTTATGAAAGTGGAAGAAGGTATGGCAAGTATCTCTGTGTCGGCAAGAATACCCGAGTTTTGGAGAGAGATGCCTAGACTTTGGTTCGCCCAATTTGAGGCGACCATAGCCCCTCAGAAGCAGGGAGACGAGTGCCGTTTCCAGTTGGTTGTATCGAAATTAAATCGCGAGGCGCTTCAGCAGGTAGCTGATATCATTTACAGCCCACCTGAAACAAATAAATACCAAGTGTTAAAAGAACGGCTTTTACAAGTTTATGAGGAGTCACCGGAGCGACAATTCCAGAGGCTGGTTGGAGAGTTAGATTTGGGCACTCAAAAACCATCACAGCTCCTGCGCAGGATGAAGGAGCTGGCAAGAAACAGCAAGGCTAGCGATGAGACGGTGAAGAATCTATGGATAACAAGACTGCCGGTACCCGTGAAGACAGTGCTCGCAGCTAGTCAAGACCAACAAGTAGACAACCTAGCCGCCATCGCAGACAAAGTGATGGAGAATATGCAGCCAATCACAGGAGAGACGGCAGCGGTAAGCAGCGAGACACCGGAAAGGACGGGCAGTGAGGTGATGCAACAGATAAACAAAATGATGACAGAGATGGCGGCGCTACGTGAGGAAGTCGGTAGGAGCAGGGGTAATCGAGGATTTCCCAGAGGTCGATCCAGCTCAAGAGGCAGACCGACCAGGGCAGGCTCGCCAAGGCGGAGCCCAGCTAGTCCGGATTGGTTATGTCACTTCCACTACAAGTTCGGATCCAGAGCGAAAAGGTGCGAGCAGCCGTGCAGTTGGAAGGGCAGGTCGGAAAACTAGGCGCGGCAGGCTCAGGTGAGACGCAGAGTTCTGTCGCTGTTTTGGACAATCACCGTCTCAGTGTATTTGATGTGAAAAATGCTTTACGTTTTTTGGTGGACACAGGGGCTAATATTAGTGTGATTCCAGCCTCAAAAGTGAGTAAACAATATATTAAAAACAGTGAGTCATATAAGTTGTTCGCTGCGAACGGCTCAGAGATAAAAACATTTGGGACAATAACTTTAGAGTTAAATTTGTGTTTAAGAAGAGCATTTAAGTGGAGTTTTGTAATTGCGAACGTAAGTCAACCAATATTGGGTGCAGATTTCTTGAGCCATTTCCAGCTTATAGTAGACCTTAGCTCAAAGAAAATAATTGACAAAGTCACAGGGTTAACGGTAGCAGGACCGCTAGTTAAGTGTAACGATGCGTCGATTAGTACATTCGATAGTAAAATGCAATATCATGATATTCTGTCCACTTTCCCCAACATTACTAAACCACTTAATTTTAAGGAGAACTTAGACCAGGCTGAGCATAATGTGTACCATTATATAGAGACCTCCGGCCCGCCTGTTTATGCTAAAGCGAGACCGTTGCCCCCAGATAGATATAGGTTAGTTAAAGAAGAGTTTAGAAAAATGCAGGAAATAGGTATATGCCGCCCATCAAAGAGCGAGTGGGCCAGTCCGCTACACGTGGTTCCGAAGAAAGACGGGCAAATCCGTCCTTGCGGTGACTACAGACGCCTCAACGCGATAACGAAACCAGACCGCTACCCAGTACCGAGACTACAGGACTTCACGTACTGTTTGACAGGTAAGAATTTTTTTTCTAAAATTGATGTTAATAGAGCCTTCCACAATATTTTAGTTAACCCGGAAGATATAGAGAAAACGGCGATCATTACCCCATTTGGTTTATTCGAATTCCCTCGCATGACCTTTGGCTTAAGAAATGCGGCACAGACGTTTCAGAGATTCATGGACCATACAGTTTTGCAAGGGATCGAATACATCAAGGGAACAGCCGGCGAAAAATCGGCGTTGTTTTGTTACATCGATGACGTCATTATAGCGAGTGAAACGGAAGAAATTCATAGAGAGCATGTTAGGTTAATTTGTGAGCGTTTCGATAGAGTAGGCATTACAATAAACGCGAGCAAGTGTTCGTTTGGTCGCAACGAAATAGAATTCTTAGGATACGCGGTAACCCGAGAGGGCATCAGTCCGTTGCCCGATAAAATTAAGGCGATCGCAGACTACCCTAAGCCCGAAAATATTGAACAGCTCCGACGATTTTTAGGAATGGTAAATTTCTACAGGTCTCATTTACCAAATGCAGCTCAACACCATGCGCATCTTAATAGTTTTCTGCATAACGCGAAAAAGCACGATAAGACAAAAATCAATTGGAACAGCGAGGCAGAGAAAGCATTCGAACAATGTAAGGTAAGCCTCAAAAGCGCCGTTACATTGTCGCACCCAATTTCTAACGTCCCTTTAGCGCTCATGACAGACGCGTCAGATACGTGTGTAGGCGCGGTGTTGCAACAGAAAGTCAACAGTGTGTGGAAGCCCTTAGGCTATTTTTCCAAGCGACTATCCGATGCGCAACGCAAGTATAGCACGTACGATCGAGAGTTACTAGCGATCTACATGGCTATCACACATTTTAAGAATATGATCGAGGGACGGCAACTGACAGTATTTACGGATCATAAACCGTTAACTTTTGCACTAACTAAAGTAAGTTCAGAAAAAGAGACCCCAAGGAGAGTCAGGCAATTGTTGTATATTAGCGAATTTACCAGCGATATACAACATATCACCGGAAATCAGAACCCGGTCGCGGACGCATTATCGAGAATAGAGACCATTGTTTTCCCAACGGTAATCGATTACGAGGAATTAGCTAGGGACCAGGAGGTAAGCGATGAGGTCATGCGGTTACGAAACGATTGCAATGTAAGCAGTCTTAAGTTGGAACGTGTTAGCATACCTAACGTTAGTAAAGGCATTTATTGTGATGTAACAGGGAACCGTATTAGGCCATACATAACAGGGAAGTTCAGGAGGCATGTTTTTGAAGCGGTTCATAATATAAGTCACCCCGGAGTTAAGGCAACCCTCAAGATGGTAGCACAACGGTTCGTGTGGAAAGATATGAATAGGGATGTCAGGTCTTGGGTAAAAGCGTGCATTGAATGCCAGAAGGTCAAGGTGAGTCGGCACACACTTTCAAAATTAGAGTCTTTTCCACCATGCCAGAGGTTCGATCATATACATGTCGATATAGTTGGGCCCCTACCGACATCACAAGATGGATACAGATACCTACTTACCATCGTCGACAGGTACACACGATGGCCGGAAGCGTTTCCCATCAAGGACATTACAGCGGAGACGGTAGCCGAGGTAATATATACAGGGTGGTGCAGCAGGTTCGGGGGAACAAAATGGCTGACTTCGGACCAGGGCAGGCAGTTTGAAGCGGAAGTGTTCCAGAATCTCATGAAATTAATGGGGGTGCAACGTATCAGGACAACCCCGTATCACCCACAAAGTAATGGGTTGGTTGAGAGGTGGCATAGGTCTCTCAAAACAGCAATTACAGCAAGAATGATTCGTAGCGAGTGTTGGGTACAGGAGTTGCCAACAGTTTTACTAGGTCTCCGAGCAGCATGCAGGAGTGATTCAGGGGTAAGTGCGGCGCAAATGGTGTACGGGCATGATATCAGGTTACCTGGCGATTTTTTCGCGGAAAGTTCGTCGTACAAAGGTAATGACCCGTACACATTCGTGGACAGATTACGCAAGACGTTGCATAGTTTTAACCCCGTAACTCGGAAAGGCACCGATCCTAAAGAGACGTTTTGCCACCCCGAGTTACACAAGTGTACGCAGGTGTTTGTAAGGAATGATGCGGTACGGAAGCCATTAACACCCACGTACCAAGGTCCGTACCAGGTAATCAAGAGGAACAAAAAATGTTTTTTAATTCAGCTACCTAATAGGGAGTTATATATATCAATAGACAGACTGAAGCCTGCATTCATATTAAACGACGAGGTTGACGAGCGTTGTGAGTATAAGGAACCGATTATAACGCCAAGTGATAAGGTAGAAAACTGCATGCCGCCAAAGACCTCACGTAGCGGCCGTAGAATAATTAGACCAGTGCGGTTTGCTGAGTAATGAGTTAGGCAATACAGAAAAATAATGGTGTATTTTTATTGTATATTTTTATATTACGCAGTAACGTAAAGCAGATGCAACACAGTAATTAGGTCGAACGTGAGCAGAATATGTAACAAGTAGTATATATTAATTAATTAAATAATATAGAAATCATTTGTTAATTAGTTACAGTACATATACGTATCTATTAGCGAGAGCAACAATGGGTTACGGTCAGAGTAAAGAGGAAAGGAACCAGAATAATGTGGCTATTGAACAGACCGTGTCGAATAACGGAAACTTAGAATCAAAAATTAACTTGCTGTTTGCATTGCTGGGCACTGTAACGATATTTTTATGTATAATCTACTGCTATGGTGTAAGGAACCAAATCAGGAAAAAGATTGGGAAGTGGCTACGTAAAGAGGCTGCTAGTGTCGGATTGGAGGTCCCGACAGTAAGGATCCAATCCACCCTACCGGGTGTCACGCAGAACCAAACGTATTAGTGGAATATGTGTAATAAGCGGAGCTCGTATTTCGTAATGTGTTGTAGATGTAGGAATGTGTCGTAAAATATAAAACCCTAGCATGGCCCTTACAGGTATCTAGGAAATAAAAGAACGTTACAAGTTTTGAAGAAAATTTATTGTTATGTGTTAATAGTGTTGAGTACCACTTATTTTGCCAAGTCGGTTAGGCGCGTGTAACTTTTAGTCCCACATCAAGTGACCGTAATGTGAAGCCTTTGTTTACAATTATAGCGATCTACATTCCAAGTGGCGCGTAGTCAGCAACAAAGCGACCTGTGAGCTCAGTAGTAATGTTTGAAATCACTATATAAAAATTTTTTTGTGTGTTGTAGAAACAAAAATTTTTTTTTTTTTTTAAAAGGGGGGAATATTGTGGGGGACTAAAAGGGCTGATGTAAGTAAAATGGAATGAGCCGCCTGCGCGCGGCAGAGTCGGGCAGTTGGTTGGCGCCTACCAACTCGGTTGGTCATGTACATAGTTTATAAGTAGATAAGCTCTGTTGTTGCTATGTAAATTAAATACATGATCTACGGTGAAGTCTGAGTTTAATTGAATCAGTAATAAGTGACCCAACATGATAATATAACTCATCAACATTTATTCAAATGCCCGCGATTTGTGCAAGCTTCTCCAGAAGAACGCTTCCAATTAGTTAAACAATATAACGCGTGCGTAAATTGTCTTTCCAATAAGCACAATCAGGTATCGCGCTGCAATTCAAATACGAATTGTAAAAAGTGCAACCTAAGGCACTCGACCTGGCTCCACATTACTGCGTCAGATTCGAACCCCACTACCTCCAGTGGCATGCCCGACACTGTAACCACTGAGACGCTAGGCACCGCGCCCGCCGCGTCGAGCGATGCGCAGGCGCCGCTGCCGGCCGTCATACAGCCCGTGCGCTCGGCCGCGGTCGATAGAACCGGTCCAACGGTAACTTTGAACGAGAGCGTCGTATTATGTACGAGATCCATTGCCGCGTCGCAAACATCGTGTAATGAAAGTTCATCGCAACCTCGCGAGCAATGTAATATGCCTACTTCGGTTTTACTCGCGACGGCTCAAGTGATAGTCTACGATAGTAAGGGAAACTCTCATCTATTACGTTGTTTGTTAGATACCGCGGCTGAAGCTAACTTTATTTCAGCTGATTGTTGTACACGCTTGAATATTCACCAAAACGATACCCTACACACAATTGTTAAGGGTTTCAGTGGCTCAGAAAAACCTATAAGTAAGTCGGTGTCCGTGCAATTACATTCTAAGTATAATACGAACATTAAATTCGATATTTCAGCACTGGTCGTAGATCATATAACAGAGAACTTGCCTTCGTCGCTTATCGATAAAGATGCGCTCGCGCATTTAAGTAACTTACACCTCGCCGACAATGCGTTCGCGAGTCCAAGCCCTATTGACATGTTAATAGGGTCTTCACTGTTTCCGCATTTATTGCTTCCAGGCGTCGTACTCGGAAAGCCTTCCGAGCCCTCGGCTATACATACCGTATTCGGCTATGATCTCATGGGCTCGGCGCCTGCACTGAAGCCTACTAGTGTTCAGTCAACTACGACTGCCTGCCTTGCCTTAGTGCGTAATTCATCGACTTCCGCTACTGGCAATCTAAATAATCTTCAGGAGCTTACCTGCACGTCCGTTCAAGGTTCCGTTGGCCATGAATGCGAAAGATTATCTAGCACTATCACTGCACGAGTTTCCGTCGGTGATAGTCATTCAGTTGCATTACCTTTCCGCAAAAATATATTTACGATTGGTAATTCTTCTAAACCTACTTACGAACACCTGTTGTGTTTACAGCGTAAACCTAAAGCCTACTCCCAGCTGAGGCTGGCTTATAATGAGGTTTATCGCGAATACTTACGGAATAATTACATTCCTCTGTCACCTCGCTTTGAGTCTGATCGTTCGCGTATACCTACTTATTTATTCACGCATCATGACGTCATTCGCGAGGACAAATCTAGCGCGACCAAGTTACAGGTCGTTGCCGATGATGCCGGTGCGCTTAGCAGTTCAGCTAACCATTCCGTGTCGCTCCATGAGTCTCCACGAGCATTGCTCGCACCATCCCAGCTGCCAATTGAGGAACTGGATAGTATCTCTGTTTCTGAATTACCAGAACAGAAACTTCTATCGGATAAGCTAGCGTCTAAGCATAAAAAACATTCGCACACTAAAGTAGAAATTATTTTGTCTGCTCTCAGACCTAGGTTCCAAATGTTAACCGACCGACGTTTAATATTAACTCGTGTCAAATATAATTATAATACGCGCGTTAACTTAAAGCCGCGTTCTTCTCTTCTAGCAGCTGATCTGCTGAGTAGCAAAGAATCGCCCGATATTAAAATGTTTATGCAGACAAGCTGCAATCACGCAGACCATGTAACCTATAGACCAATGAAATGTCGTGGCGCTCGTAGGCATAAATCTAATTCATATCATTTTACTCATCTGAATACTCGCGCAGTTCACACCGGAATAGTTAGAGGTGTGAGTACGAACGGTCTTTGGAACGTTATAGGAACTCGTTCGTATCTCAATAACCCTTTTAATTTTCTATTTAAAAATTATCGCTCGCGCTTTAAGGAGAAGTCGACTGAAATTCATATTTCATACAAGTTACAACCTCCTGCTTCCCAACGTTGCGTTGAATGTTGGGAAAGCTTAATCATAAAAATTAATTTTCGCCGTTCTTTTATAAATAAAACTGCCCGATGCATTAGGAAGCGATGGACAGGTGTTGTAGACAGGGTCCATCGTTCTAAAGACGGCACAGCTCATATAGCCTTCATCAGGCCAGCTAGGAACACTTTCCTACGTTTGGCAGCACTTATCTAATCGTCGAGCCGTTCTTTATTTTAGTTTAGGTTAGATTAGGTAAGAATAATTAATTAATATTTCATGATTTCTATTTATAAATTTAATATTACCGCCATGTATATTTAGCATATATTTATGTACTATATATTGCCTATTTATACATACAATTTCTACTGCTTGCTGAAAGCAGTCCGCTATTCAAGTAGTGGTATTTCTATTAAAGGCAACCCTTTAAGGGCGGGGGAATGGTGGCGCCACCTATTGGCTATTTATTGGTTAACGTAATGTGATAAGGTGTTTCACATTTATTTCCTAACTACCCTCCATTCTCCCTTCGTGCACTTTCGCCTATCTTCGTGGTGTTAACTGCAACGCCACGATGTTCGCGTCTTTATGACGCCAGTATGTCATGCACGCTCCGCGAGACGCACGTACGACAATTGAGTCGCGTCCTCGTGTTCATTCAACCCAAGATGGTGGATATGCGATCGCCGCTGTTCGTCTGAGATACGCCCCTGGAGTGTCCCGTGAAGTGAATTGTGTCTGTGCGAGGGACTGCGAGTGCTTGTGCGTGCCGGTTCCTGCCTTCAGACTGTCGAGGTTAGTGCACGAGTCCTTGTATCCTTCATGTGCCCTTTGACCCGCGTGGACACCTTCCAAATTCGAAATTAACATCCAATACAGTCCACTCAGTCTCTCGCCGTCGAAGGTGGACAGTGGCCTCGGAATTGACACCATTATGAAAACGATTACTTAAGCTATAACCTTTAAAATAGATTGAAAAAAAATAGCTAATATTATCTATTTATTACTTTTTAGCAAATGTAAAAAGATAACAATAAAAAATCACAATAAAGTCAATTATCTAGTAAAAAGTGTTTTTTTCTTATTTACTCTTTTTATAATATCAATAAACAATAATTATATAAACAAAAAGTCATTTTATTAAAAACTAAAAAAAAAAAATGCAATAAGAGATTCGAACCTAGATCATTTGGAGCTAATGCATTGTGTGCGTCGGCATAGTCGTATGTTACTACGACACTGAGAGTGAGTATACGCTGAGGTATGAAATAAACAATCAGTAAAGTCAGTAGATAGGTCGAGTAGGAATAGAAAATTATTTAAACTTGTTGGTTGTTGTCTTAAGGTTGATATTGTAGACATTTTATGGAAGTATAGAACTGAAATCGTTTGAACCTTATGTAGTTTACTTAAGGTTGATAATATTATTGACAGTTAATATTTATTTGTGTGAGTGAGCATGCGAGTGATTCAAAGCATTCCTTGCTGCACGGTTTTAGCCTTTAAGCTATATATGGACTTTCGACGTCGACCGTACTTACTTTTGTACACGGGCGTGAGAGTAAAATACAAGTATGTAAAAATAATAATAGTATTATTACTTGCCTAATAGGTATTATTATATTTTACAAGCGAAGTTAATGTATGTAATGTAGTATTTAAATATGTAGATACCTACTTACGGCTAGGTGATTAAGCACCGATTGAATAGATAGACTACGATAATATATTTTAACCATTAGGTTGGTGATGTGATTAACAGTATTTTGGAGTCAACAAAAGTAAGTAGGTAAGTAAAAAATCTGAATCTTTTTGTGGCCCTGAAAAGGGCCTTTTGTTTACATCTCGTTCACTTCAACGAGGAAGACAAGACGCGATGGGCTAGCTCACTTCGAGCTAGTGTACTTGGTGACGGCCTTTGTGCCTTCACTGACCGCGTGCTTGGCCAGCTCTCCCGGCAGCAGTAGTCTCACAGAGGTCTGCACCTCCCTGGAGGTGATCGTCGACCTCTTGTTGTAGTGGGCGAGACGGGAGGCCTCGGAATATAAAAAAACTCGGACCTTAAACTCGGACTTTATACGAATATTATTATAGAGATATAGGATATTGCTCGGATAGTGCGTACACTAATCCGATCTCTGATCCAAATCCAAGCTATTCAGCGGACATCTTTTACATATTATAAAGGTACGTCATACGTCCGATTTGAATCCGAGGCACATCCGAGAAATTCTCACAGATGACACTCGGATGACGGAAGTCAGAGCAAGTGCGCTACCATACAAATAGTTCTATGACTACTTCGGACCGTTTTTTCACGGACTCGACTCAGATGCAGTGCGTAATCTCCCTTAGAATTTTGAGCTCTTACTCACAAGGAGATCTTTCTTGTAAGCATGAGCTCAAGATGAATGATGGAAATGGGCCACGTGGACATAGCCCCAAGAGCCAAGACGTCGGATGGACCAGGGTGATGGAAGCGCATGACTCTGGCATCAGTGCTCATTAGTCGGTAAAGAACCGACTGCGTGCAAGAATATCTTAAAGAGGAAATTATCTCAAAAAGAGCCACGTTCGTCAGTAATGAGGTAGCGCCATGAGGAGAAGGATAATTTTTGGAAAACACTTTGAAACTAATTAATGGAATGGAAATGGTTTAATTGTTTAAACATACCTATAATAATAAAACAGACAGAGGTACAGAATTTAAAACTGTAACCCACCACTAAAATACATGAGATTAAATCAAGAAACAGACGGTTGGCAATAAAAAAAGTGAAAAAAAACTATAAATCTGTAATTGATAATATTTATGATCATAAAGCAAATTCTTCTCTTTTAGTGCACGTGGTATAACGCACGTAAGCTAAAATTTTACGAGCGTGGTATAAAATCTTCCAAAAAACCCTTTAAATAGAAAGCTATGATAGGCCCCAAAGAACCTATTGACCTTCTTTGTTAATGATTTTAGAGAAAAGCAATAAATTCATTACGATGCTCGCAAACTAGTAAAGTAATGAAAAAAACTAGCCAAGTGCGAGTCAAATATAAAATAAGCTCGAAAAGTAAGGCTGGCTGATGTATCACAAGTGCTTACTATAATAACTTAAAATTTAAAAAACTAGAAAAGAGCTGATAACTTTCAAACGGCTGAACCGATTTTCTTCGATTATTTATAGCTAAGAACACTCTCGATCAAGCCACCTTTCAAACAAAAAAAAAAATCTAAATTAAAATCGGTTCATTCGTTTAGGAGCTACGATGCCACAGACAGATACACAGATACACACGTCAAACTTATAACACCCCTCTTTTTGGGTGGGGGGTTAAGAATGAGTTATGCTAATAAAAGGGTGGAAGGAGTCATAAATTTGAGTGGCACGCCTCAACGCGTAATGGGAGGTTCCGTAAGCATTCCATTGAGAAGAAAGTGCTGGGTGACTCAAACACTTGGGCATGACCTTGAAGGCAACGGAACCTGCGACATCAGTAGGTACACACGGGGTGAGAATTTGAATTAGACAGGCGCTTTAATTCGTCGATACCCCGAAGCCTAAAGTCGAAAGTCATTAAGGTGCATGACACGGGTCTTCCCGCGAAATTCAACCGGTGATGACGTATGGCGCTGAAACGTAGAGACTGACAGTTGGCCTTGTCCACAAGTTCTAACTCTCAACCTATTACAGTTCACGATATATAGCCACCTGACAGATAGACGGACGGGCGGACAGAGAGCGGAGGCTAAGCCTCCCCTTCCAGGGGAGGATTATAATTTTCAGAGTTCCGTAGGCCTTCGGGTACGGAACCCTGAAAATTATAACCAATTTGAATGTGAGGATGCCAAACAGTATTATTTATATTGATTATTATTTCATGTTCAATATCTGTTAAAGTATTTTTGGTTAGCTTTTTGATCTTGAGCAAATCTCAATTCATCATTTTAAAGGAAAATTATTTCAATTGTAATAAATGTAAATTAAATTTCTTTTGCTCTAAAAATAAAACACCTAATGTGAACCAAGAACGCTCGGGTGTGGCCATACGAACTTTCGCATTGCATCTCCCAAACTATCTTCAATACCAATCACACGGTATTCAATAGCAGAAGCTTACAAAAAATCATAACCAGTTACGGGGACGATAATTTTTTTTTCTTCAGTACAGGACAACTATAAGCTTGCGTGGATTTTAAAGATATTTCGAAGCGAGCGTGTAATTTTTCCTGAATTTTACAGAAACGATAAAAACACTAGACTTAAAAGCAGACAGAAATCAGATTTAGATATTGAATAATATTTTGAGCGAGCAAGTTTGATAAGCCAATTAATTATTCGTCCTAAGAAAGACGCTTTTCCGGCACCCTCGCCATGTCGCCTCCCAAATTCTAGCGCCCTAGACCGTCGCTCGCCTTACGACCTATTATGTATCTAAGCTAAGCGGTGCTGCCACGCACCGCTCATATACATAATATGAATAGAATAGAGTAGATTTTTATTCAAGTAGACTTTTACAATTGCTTTTGAATCGTCAAAATAATTTACCACTGGTTCGGAATGCCGTTCCTACCGAGAAGACGATGTGCGACGATTTCCTATGAAACTGCTGAAAACTGTAACTTTCAGCTTTTGTAGCTGGAGGCTGGAGCGAGTGGCGCGGATTTGCAGAGCCAAAAATGATAGCTGGAAACGCCCGGAGTCCGTAAGATCGTAAGTGGCTAACATACCCTATTACGTACCTACGTAATACAAAATCTTTTGATAATTATTTAGGTAAGTAGCTAAATACTAGTTCCACGATCTGGACAATGATTTATAAATTCTTAATCGAAGCTTGAATAGAATATGTATTAAGTAAGTATAAGTCTCGTGAATAGGTGGTGGAAAGCCTAAACTTATCTAGCAGATGTTCGAAAGTTTTAAAATAGAAATATACTGTGTATAATTGATACATATTATTATGTATTACTAGCTGATGCCTGCGACTTCGTCCGCGTGGATTAAGGTTTTTCGCAATCCCGTGGGAACTCGTTGATTTTCCGGGATAAAAAGTACTCTATGTGCTAATCCAGGACATTATCTATCTCCATTCAAAATTTCAGCCAAATCCGTCCAGTAGTTTTTCGCGAAGGTGTAACAAACATTCACACGCACATACATACATACACACAAACTTTCGCCTTTATAATACACAATATATTAGTGTGAAATAAACTACACTATACTGTAATTGGTAGATGGTGCTCACGACTTGGTCCGCGTGGATTTAGGTTTTTTACAGATCCCCTGGGAGCTCTTTGATTTTTCGGGACAAAAAGAATTCGTCCCTGAGGTGCAAGTTATCTCTATACCACCAGCGCAATCGGTTAAACTGGGCTGGGATGGGCTGCCAAAAACTGGCAGACAGACAGACACACTTTCGCATATTTATGTATGTATAATGCTTAGCTAATACACAAAAACTGGTTCTATTTTTTACCCGACTGCGGCAAAGCCAAAAGGAAGGATTATAATTTTAGCAGTCTATGTGTGTTTGTGTGTATGTTTGTATCCAGATTCTGTGTGTTCCACCGTAGCGCCTAAACTACTGGGCCAATTTTGATGAATGAGGTGTCAATCGATTCGTCGTAAAGGTCCGGGTGACATAGGCTACATTTTTTACGAAAAAATTGACCTAACAACAGATATTACACGAAAAAAAGTGGGGGTGTCCAAATTTTTTTTTTTGCTATCGTATCGAGTGGAGTGTCAAATGAAAGAAGAGAAAATTCTTAGTTCATAAACATAAATGTACTACAACATTAAAATATACAAAGCGACAGAAAAACAATTTATAGTATAGTACTAGCTGTGCCCGCGACTTCGTTCGCGTGGAATAGTGACCGCGCTTTATATAGCCACGGACGCTCAGGCGCGAGGCGTGTAGTACGTACTCTGTACGTTAAAAATGTTCGCCGTGATTCTTTAAATTGACATAACTTTTTTATTTATGAACCGATTGACATGAAATAAACACTAAATCTTAAGTGAAGCTTACTACAATATATTAGTGAAAACCGTATCTAAATCGAATAAGCCGTTTCTGATATTAGCGTGCACAAACACACAGACAAACAGACAAACAGACAAAAAAAAAAATTAATTACAATTTCGGGTTCGGCATCGATATAATAACAACCCCTGCTACTTTTTTTTTATATATTTCCATTGTACAGACACCACTTTTCTAAAATTTTATTATTATACTATATATAGCTCGATTACCACTGACTGACTCACTGACTCATTGACATAATTGTTCTCTTAGAAGGAGACGGAAAATGATATAGTGATGTGGGGGAGTTGTGTTCGGTTTCGGGAACCCTCTGGGGAAAAATTATGACATTTCAGAAAAACAAGATGGCGGCCGATGTGATTTTTGCAGCTCCGTTGTTTTCCAACCGATTTCGTTGAATTTTGCAATCTTTGAAGAAAGTAGTAAACGGTTAATAGAAAATGTGAAAAAAATTGGAAAAACAAGATGGCGGCCGAACCGTAGCGTTTTGAAAATTTTGAATTTTCGACCCCGAACCGCGGCGCCACAGATCCAAGACGGGGTAATCGAGGATAATTATTTTTTCTGGTTTCGCCCACGATTATCCTGTGTTTTGACAGAATGGGAGTGGTTTCTAAAAATTCAAGATGGCGGCTGTCATGGCGGCCGTTATGTTAGAGGTACGAAAAAACGCAACTTTAAAAGTTAAATATCTCAAAGTTGGCAACATTGGAGCGATTCGGTTTCTATGAAGCGATTGTACGTATAGACTCGATGTATAGATTGGTGGGGAAAAATTACCCCATTTTTCGGGAAATTTCAAGATTTTTGCGAAAATGTAAAAAATCGAAATACGGACTTTTCGCAAAATCCGAGTATGAGCGATTAAGTGTTTTGCTCGTACAAATGAAATTTGGGTATTTTTGTCGCCGGAGACTGGCAACACTGGAATTTATCAAAGTAAAAGTGATTTTCGACACGGTCTTTTTCACGGTATCCCCTTTCGCGTGGGTGCAAGCGAGAGGAAAGATTGAAACGTCATCGGGAGCGGTATATCCTGTAGTTAATAGGAAAATTATGAAACGGTGTAAAATTTTTCTGTGAAACGAGTTGGCGGCCATTTTGTATTTTTTTTTACTTTTCGAAATTTTGATTACGTTTTTGAGGCAGTTGGCAACATTTTGGAAAGTCAGAATGTATGAATCGATTGTGTATCTCGGCTTGCAGTATGGAGATATGCAACCGGTGTTGCCACTTTTGGGGAGATTTTCGAGATTTTCAACTAGAAAACTCCTGTAAAATTTTGTATGAAAAATTTTTTTTTCACTGATGGTGTCGTATAGAAAACAAAAAGTTAGTAAGCCAAAATTATGGAGAGAGCTGATGATTGAGGGTTTCGGAGACGGGTGGAGGGCCCGCTTAAGGTATTGAAGATAGGTGGGGGGTGCTCGAGCAAATGTCATTCATGACGTCATCCAATTGCCAAAAAGCTGAAAAAAAATTCAAAATGGCGAAAAAAAGATGGCCGCCATACAAATTTCGCCGGCGTCCAGCTCGGAGGGTATAAAAGATGGAGGTGCGGTTTCGTGGCAAAAGAGGATCAGGATCCAAAGGTTTACTCGATGAATAGAAAAAAAATTCAAAATGGCGGAATTTAATTTTCCATACATTTTGTATGGCGAATATTGAATGCCTCATTTTCCTAGAAAGAGACAAGAAACGATACGATGATGTTTGGAAGATGTGTTTGGGTGGGGGAGGCAAGTAGGGAAAAACTATGACATTTCATAAAAACAAGATGGCGACTGACGTGATTTTTGCAACTCTTTTGTTTTCCAACCGATGTCGTTGAAACTCGCAATCCTTGAAGAATATAGTAAACGCTTAATAGAAAAAGTGGAAAATTTTGGAAAAACAAGATGGCCGCCGTACAAATTTTGTCGGTGTCTATCTCGGAGGCTATAAAAGATGGAAGAGTGGTTTCTTGGCAAAAGATGATCAGGGTCTGAAGGTCTACTCGGTGGAACAAGCTCTGCATGCTCGCGGACCACTTTAGTGGTCCGCGCACTCACGCACCCTACTAAATTATTATCCTAATCTACAAAAAATAATATGGATGTCGTTTTCAGGGTTTTCCAGGGTGCTGATTTTGATAATGACATTTATTTTCAAATCCAAGATGGCGGACATGCCTTTTTTAAGAAAAAAATCGATATGGGTGTCTTTTTATGGTGAATTTCGGGGTGAATTGTGTATTTTAATAACTCGATTCGGTTGAATACAATAAAGCTAAACATTACCACGTCACGCGAGCTGCTTTAGCAGCTCGCGCACCGAGCAAAACACTAGTTATTATACTATATATAGCTCAATTACCACTGACTCATTGACATAATTGTTCTCCTAGAAAGAGAAGGAAAATGATATAATGATGTAGGGGAGATGTGTTCGGATTTGGGAACCCTCTGGGGAAAAATTATGACTTTTCGGAAAAACAAGATGGCGGCCGACGTGATTTTTGCAGCTCCGTTGTTTTCCAACCGATTTCGTCGAATTTTGCAATCTTTGAAGAAAATAGTAAACGATTAATGGGAAATGTCGAAAAAATTGAAAAAACAAGATGGCGGCCGAACCGTAGCGTTTTCAATATTTTGATTTTTCGACCCCGAACCGCGGCGCCACAGATCCGAAACGGGAAATCGATAATAATTATTTTTTTCTGGTTTCGTCTATGGTTATCCTGAATTTTGACGGAATGGGAGTGGTTTTTAAAAATTCAAGATGGCGGCTGTCGTGGCGGCCGTTATGTTAGAGGTACGAAAAAACGCCATTTTAAAAGTTAAATATCTCAAAGTTGGCAACATCGGAGCGATTCGGCTTCTATGAAGCGATTGTACGTATAGGCTCGAGGTATAGATTGGAGGAAAAAAATTACCCCATTTTTTGGGGAAATTTCAAGATTTTCGGGAAATTGTAAAAAATCGAAATACGGGCTTTTTGAAAAATCTGAGTATGAGCGATTACGTGTTTTGCTCGTACAAATGACATTTGGGTATTTTTGTCGCCAAAGACTGGCAACACTGGAATTTATCAAAGAAAACGTGATTTTCGACGTGGTGTTTTTCCAGGGGCGATCGTTTCGCGTGGGTGCAAGCGAGAGGAGAGATTGCAACGTCATCGGGAGCGGTATACCCTGTAGTTATTGGAAAAGTTGTACAACGATGTAATTTATTTCTATAAAACGAGTTGGCGGCCATTTTGTATTTTTTTTAATTTTTCGAAAGTTTGATCATTTTTTTGAGGCAGTTGGCAACATTTTGGAAAGTCAATATGTATGAATCGATTGTGTATCTCGGCTGGCAGTATGGAGATATGCAACCGGTGTTGCCACATTTGGGGAGATTTTCGAGATTTTCAACTAGAAAACTCCTGTAAAATTTTGTATGAAAATTTTTTTTTTCGCTGATGGTGTCGTATAGAAAACAAAAAGTTAGTAAGCCAAAATTTTGGAGAGAGCTGATGATTGAGGGTTTCGGAGACGGGTGGAGGGCCCGCTCAAGGTATTGAAGATAGGTGGGGGGTGCTCGAGCAAATGTCATTCATGACGTCATCCAATTGCCAAAAAGCTGGAAAAAAATTCAAAATGGCAAAAAAAAGATGGCTGCCATACAAATTTCGCTGGTGTCCAGCTCGGAGGGTATAAAAGATGGAGCTGTGGTTTCGTAGCAAAAGAGAATCAAGATCCGAAGGTCTACTCGATGAATAGAAAAAAAATTCAAAATGGCGGAATTTATTTTTCCATACATTTTGTATGGCGAATATTGAATGTCTCATTCTCCTGGAAAGAGACGGAAAACGATACGATAATGTAGGGGAGATGTGTTCGGGTGGGGGAGGCGAGTAGGGAAAAATTATGACATTTCAGAAAAACAAGATGGCGGCCTATGTGATTTTTGTGACTCTTTTGTTTTCCAACCGATTTCGTTGAAACTCGCAATCTTTGAAGAAAGTAGTAAACGATTGATAGAAAAAGTGGAATTTTTTGGAAAAACAAGATGGCCGCCGTACAAATTTCGTCGGTGTCTATCTCGGAGGCAATAAAAGATGGAAGAGTGGTTTCTTGGCAAAAGATGATCAGGATCCGAAGGTCTACTCGGTGAAACAAACTCTGCATGCTCGCGGACCACTTTAGTGGTCCGCGCACCCACGCACCCTACTAAATTATTATCCTAATTTACAAAAAATAATATGGATATCGTTTTCAGGGTTTTCCTGGGTGCTGATTTTGATAATGACATTTATTTTCAAATCCAAGATGGCGGACTTACATTTTCTACAAAAAATAGAAATGCCTGTCATTTTATGGGGTTTTTCGGGGTGAATTATGTATCTTAATAAATCAATTTGGTTTTATATAATAAAGTTTACCTTACCACGTCACGTGAGCTGCTTTAGCAGCTCGCGCACCGAGCAAAAACTAGTTATTATACTATATATAGCTCGATTACCACTGACTGACTGACTCATTGACATAATTGTTCTCCTAGAAAGAGAAGGAAAATGATATAGTGATGTAGAGGAGATGTGTTTGGATTCGGGAACCCTCTGGGGAAAAATTATGACTTTTCGGAAAAACAAGATGGCGGCCGACGTGATTTTTGCAGCTCCGTTGTTTTCCAACCGATTTCGTTGAATTTTGCAATCTTTGAAGAAAGTAGTAAATGATTGATAAAAAAAGTAGAAAAAATTGGAAAAACAAGATGGCGGCCGAGCCGTAGCGTTTTCAAAATTTTGATTTTTCGACCCCGAACCGCGGCGCCACAGATCCGAAACGGGAAATCGATAATAATTATTTTGTTCTGGTTTCGTCTACGATTATCCTGAATTTTGACAGAACGGGAGTAGTTTTTAATAATTCAAGATGGCGGCTGTCGTGGCGGCCATTATGTTAGAGACACGAAAAATCGCAATTTTAAAAGTTAAATATCTCAAAGTTGCCAACATCGGAGCGATTCGGCTTCTATGAAGCGGTTGTACGTATAGACTCGAGGTATAGATTGGTGGGGAAAAATTACCCCATTTTTCGGGAAATTTCAAGGTTTTTGGGAAAATGTAAAAAATCGAAATACGGACTTTTTGCAAAATCCGAGTATGAACGATTACGTGTTTTGCTCGTACAAATGACATTTGAGTATTTTCGTCGCCGGAGACTGGCAACACTGGAATTTATCAAAAAAAAAGTTATTTTCGACGTGGTCTTTTTTTAGGGGCGATCGTTTCGCGTGGGTGCAAGCGAGAGGAGAGATTGAACCGTCATCGGGAGCGGTATATCCTGTAGTTAATAGGAAAGTTGTAAAATTATCTAATTTGCTTCTGCAAAAAGAGTTGGTGGCCATTTTGTATTTTCTTTAAATTTTCCGATATTTTGATCATGTTTTTGTGGCAGTTGGCAACATTTTGGAAAGTCGACATGTATCAATCGATTGTGTGACTCAACCAGCAGTATCGAAATATGTAAACAGTGTTGCCACATTTGGGGAAATTTTCGAGATTTTCCCCAAAAACTCCTCCTGTAAAATTTTGTATGAAATTATTTTTTTTCACTGATGGTTTCATATAGAAAACAAAAAAAAAATCGAGGAAAAATTTGGAAATAGCTGATGATCGAGGATGTCGGAGACGGGTGAAGGGTCCGCTCAAGGTATTGAAGATAGGTGGGGGGTGCTCGACCAAATGTCATTCATGACGTCATCCAATTGCCAAAAAGCTGAAAAAAAATTCAAAATGGCGAAGAAAAAATGGCCGCCATACAAATTTCACCGGTGTCCAGCTCGGAGGGTATAAAAGATGGAAGTGTGGTTTCTTGGCAAAAGAGAATCAAGATCCGAAGGTCTACTCGATGAATAGAAAAAAAATTCAAAATGGCGGAATTTATTTTTCCATACATTTTGTATGGCGATTATGAATGTCTCATTCTCCTAGAAAGAGACGGAAAACGATACATTGATGTTTGGGAGATATGTTCGGATGCGCGATATGAGTAGGGGAAAATTATGAAATTTCAGAAAAACAAGATGGCGACCGACGTGATTTTTGCAACTCTTTTGTTTTCCAACCGATTTCGTTGAAACTCGCAATCTTTGAAGAATGTACTAAACGATTAATAGAAAAAGTGGAAAATTTTGGAAAAACAAAATGGCCGCCGTACAAATTTCGTCGGTGTCTATCTCGGAGGCTATAAAAGATGGAAGAGTGGTTTCTTGGCAAAAGATGATCAGGGTCCGAAGGTCTACTCGGTGGAACAAACGCTGCATGCTCGCGGACCACTTTAGTGGTCCGCGCACCCACGCACCCTACTAACTTATTATCCTAATTTACAAAAAATAATATGGATATCGTTTTCAGGGTTTCCAGGGTGCTGATTTTGATAATGACATTTATTTTCAAATCCAAGATTGCGGACTTACATTTTCTACAAAAAATAGAAATGCCTGTCATTTTATGGGGTTTTTCGGGGTGAATTATCTTAATAAATCAATTTGGTTTTATATAATAAAAAAGTTAACCTTACCACGTCACGTGAGCTGCTTTAGCAGCTCGCGCACCGAGCAAAAACTAGTTATTATACTATATATAGCTCGATTACCACTCACTCACTCACTGACATAATTGTTCTCCTAGAAAGAGAAGGAAAATGATATAGTGATGTAGGAGAGTTGTGTTCGGTTTCGGGAACCCTCTGGGGAAAAATTATGACATTTCAGAAAAACAAGATGGCGGCCGAGGTGATTTTTGCAGCTTTTTTGTATTCCAACCGATTTCGTTGAGTTTTGCAAACTTTGAAGAAAGTTGTAAACGGTTAACAGAAAATGGGGAAAAAATTGGGAAAACAAGATGGCGGCCGAGCCGGAGCGTTTTCAAAATTTTCATTTTTCGACCCCGAACCGCGGCGCCACAGATCCCAAACGGGGTAGTCGTGGATAATTATTTTTTCTGGTTTCGCCCCCGACTATCCTGTATTTTGAAAGAACGAGAGTGGTTTTTCAAAATTCAAGATGGCGGCTGTCATGGCGGCCGTTTTGTTCGAGGTACGAAAAAACGCAATTTTAAAAGTTAAATATCTCAAAGTTGGCAACATCGGAGTGATTCGGTTCCTATGAAGCGATTGTACGTATGGACTCGAGGTATAGATCGGTGGGAAAAAATTACCCCATTTTTCGGGAAATTTCAAGATTTTCGGGAAATTATAAAAAATCGAAATACGCACTTTTAGCAAAATCCGAGTATGAGCGATTACGTGTTTTGCTCGTACAAATGACATTTGGGTATTTTTGTCGCCGAAGACTGGCAACACTGGAATTTATCAAAGAAAAAGTGATTTTCGACATGGTCTTTTTTCAGGGACGATCATTTCGCGTGGGTGCGAGCGAGAGGAGAGATTGAAACGTCATCGGGAGCGGTATATCCTGTAGTTAATAGGAAAGTTTTTAAAATTACCTAATTTGCTTCTGCAAAAAGAGTTGGTGGCCATTTTGTATTTTCTTCAAATTTTCCGAAATTTTGATCACGTTTTTGAGGCAGTTGGCAACATTTTGGAAAGTCGACATGTATCAATCGATTGTGTGACTCAACCAGCAGTATCGAAATATGTAAACAGTGTTGCCACATTTGGGGAGATTTTCGAGATTCTCCCCAAAAACTCCTCCTGTAAAATTTTGTATGAAAATATTTTTTTTCACTGATGGTTTCGTATAGAAAACAAAAAAAAATCGAGGAAAAATTTGGAAATAGCTGATGATCGAGGATGTCGGAGACGGGTGAAGGGTCCGCTCAAGGTATTGAAGATAGGTGGGGGGTGCTCGACCAAATGTCATTTATGACGTCATCCAATTGCCAAAAAGCTGAAAAAAAATTCAAAATGGCGAAGAAAAGATGGCCGCCATACAAATTTCGCCGGTGTCCAGCTCGGAGGGTATAAAAGATGGAAGTGTGGTTTCTTGGCAAGAGATGATCAGGGTCCGAAGGTCTACTCGATGAATAGAAAAAAAAAATCAAAATGGCGGAATTTTTTTCCCATACATTTTGTATGGCGAATATTGAATGTCTCATTCTCCTAGAAAGAGACGGAAAACGATACGATAATGTAGGGGAGATGTGTTTGGTAATTATTCTTTAAGCGGCAACTCCAGCTGTCGTTTGTCGTCTGACAGGTGACAGTGTCACTGTCAAATTCATTCATCGGTTTTCGGTTGGAGCGGCCGCGACTCGCTGCCTTCTCTCGGCATAATTGTTAATTTAATTTCGGTTAGAGTTCAATACCACATTCCACCACACCCACTAAACACACTAAAGTGCATCAAGCAAGAAGCAAGAAGAATCGGGCCCGATATTCGCCGGCAACGAAGAGCACTGCACGAGGTACCTGCATGCCCTACTCACTATACAGCGATTGATTAGGAATTTTGGGGTTTCTGGGGAGCTCCGCGAACCGCGGACGAAACATTTGGTAGCAGAGCGTGGTTTTCGGTCTTTTTCGTGATTAAAACACGATATTTTTTGGTTATAATACGAGTTTCAAAAGTTTTTCTATCTACCTACCTCTCGGTAAAAATAAAATTATCGCGGGTTGGTTACGAAGACACGTTAAGGTGGCACCTCACGTACCTATATTGTAAGGCGGCTACTCACGTACTGATTTTGTTGAGGCCGACACATGGGTTCTTGGTGATTTTTGGAAATCGTAAATGATTTGAATGTGGTATTTTATTAATTCGGTTATGTTTTAATTATTTCGGTGTTTTACGTATTTCATTATTTCGGTATTTTATTATTTCGGTAATTTTTTAATTATTTCGGTATTTTACGGATTTTCGGTTTTTCTTGGATTCTTTTATGCATTAAAGATGTCTGTCAGAGCGAATTGGTCCCAGTTTAGGGTTAAGCTACAATGGTTGTTGGACAGCGCGGACCTTATAGATAGGCCTGACCATTCAAGGCGCTTATCAGTACGACTTCTGACTGTGAATTCGGAGTTCATGAATTTGGAAAACTCATATCAGCGCATCCTTGAGTTGGTGGATGAGGGTGTTCCAGCTGAGAGGGAAATAGTTCTGGGAGCCCGCGCAGATTATGCACGTGCTTTAGAAGCTTTTGATAGACTAATGTCGATTAAGTTAGAAGAGGCTCCTGCGAATTCTAGCAGTTCTACGGTAAATGCTAGATCGGAGGTCGCCGATCTGGACGCGCTGCTGTCACGTTTGCCAGCCCTTCGGCTTCCGTCCTTTGCTGGGGAGATGGACCAATGGGTGGGGTTTAACAATCTATTTGATAGTCTGGTCGATAAACGTTCAGATTTGTCACCGGCACAGAAACTGGCATACTTGATGTCGTGTTTATCCGGTGAACCCCGTGGATTGGTCCAACACCTCAAGATTGCGGATGAAGGATATAGTATTGCCCGTGATCTTTTAATGAAACGGTATCAGAACACTCGGCGTTTAGGTGACGTACACGTTGACCAAATTTTAAAATTACCTACTATTTCGGGTCGGCTTAGCGGTCTTCGGTCACAATTTTTAAATCCACTGATTATGGCGGTTAATCAATTAGAGCGTCTCGGTTTTCCTGTTTCGGAATGGTCGTTTATACTTTTACACATATGTCTATCAAAATTACCAGCGTCACTTAAATCTCGTTTTGAACAAAAATTTGGTTGCGAATCGGATACCATACCTAAATATTCGGACTTAGTTGAATTTTTAGAAACGGAATGCCGCTTAATCGAGTGCGCGAATTTGGAATCAACAAATCAGTATGACTATAATAATTCGAGGCAAGCGAAGCCCGCTCGCAGATCGGTTCATTATGCCGCTGCTGAAGTAAAGCAGCCGTGTATATGCTGTGGGGATTCAAAACATTCGAGCTTAACAATTTGTCCGGAGTTTAAATCCATGTCGCCTTTTGCACGGAAAGATTTTGTTGACAAGGAACGTCTATGTTTCCACTGTCTGGGGAACCACAGCTACCGCGATTGCCGCCGGGAGCTTCATTGCAGCTGTGGAAGCACTAAGCATCACCCGATGCTATGTTTTAATCGGTCGGGGGTGCAACAGCGACATAATAATAATAATCGGAGCTCGGCCGAGCGGTCAGCCCCTCGCACGGGCGGGGGCTTTCGGCAGCAATCTAACGTCGGAAGGGTCAAGTCACCTCGCGATCTTTCACCCGTTCAACGTACCTCATCTCCTCCACGACGACGTGAGGAGCAGCGAGATGACCCACCTAATGTAAATCGTAGTGATAAGCCTCGGTACGGGCGTTCTGACGAGCGGAATGAGAGTGGTAGGCGAGATGACGATCGTGCTCTCCTCTATTCACCTACCAGACGCTAGGATTCGGCGCCCACTTGCCCTTTACTAACTGTACTCTTACCCACTGTTATAGTCAAAGTCTATTTTAATTCAGAAATAAATTCGGAAATGGGGGTTTCGACCAGAGCCTTACTTGACAGTGGATCTCAGGGGTCTTTAATTAGTACAGATTTAGTGGGCAGGTTGGGCATATGTTTAGATCCGTGCAGCGAACGGATCATGGGTGTTGGAGGTATTGAAACAACCTCAACTATAATCGGTCGGTCTTCGGTGACATTTTCTCCGATAAATAAAAGATTTCCTAAAATTACTACTCCTGTTTTGTGTATGCAAACGGTTATAGGAAAATTACCTACGGTGACCTTGGATGATTCGGTGAAAGACCTAGCCACCGGCTTAAGTTTAGCAGATCCCCACTTCCACCAGTCATCGCCAGTGGAACTGCTGCTCGGTTCGGATGTTTTAGGATCTCTTATGGGAGGAGATAAAATAATTTTAAATTCTATCGGTCTTACGGCTTATAGCACTATTTTCGGTTATGTTCTACTTGGTCCTGTAGAACTCACTAAACAATCTGAGTTGATTGATGATTCGGAAGTCGTCGGTATTTCGGTTTCGGACACTCTTCAAAGATTCTGGAAGGTTGAGGAACCTCCAGAAACATCCTCTCGGTCTGCTCCACTTGATCTAGAGTGTGAACAGTTTTATAAAGATAATACGTATCGGTTGGAAAATGGTCGGTTTGTCACGAAGTTGCCATTTTTACCTAACAGACCCTTGTTAGGTGACTCGAAAACTATTGCGAAAAAAAGATTTTTGGCTTTGGAACGGAAACTTATGAAAAATTCGGTCTTACGAGAGAAGTATATTAATTTTATGCGTGAATATTTGGATCTCGGTCACATGTCGGTTTCGGATTTTGATTTTAAAGGCGGACAAGAATATTTTGTTATACCACATCATGCGGTTTTTAAGGATTCGGACGAAAATGCGAAAGTACGCGTTGTTTTTGACGGTAGTTGCGTCACAAATTCGGGGGTTTCTTTAAACCAGTGTTTACATTCGGGCCCTAAATTACAAAGGGATATTTCGGAGCTTTTGATGAACTTCAGACGCCATCAAGTTGTCTTTGTGACGGATATTAGGATGATGTTTCGGCAGACGCTTATTGATAAATTGGACAGAAGGTACCAGCTCATATTTTGGAGAGAGTCTCCAGATGAGCCCCTTCTTACCTATGAACTTGGAACCAACACATACGGGTTAAAATCTAGTCCTTACATTGCGATTCGGACGCTTTTAGAGTTGGCTGATCGGGAACGTGATCGGTATCCTCGGGCGGCTTCGGTTTTAGAGAACGACATTTATGTCGATGATATTCTGTCGGGATGCCGCTCACAATCGGAAGCTCTTGAACTGCAACAAGAGTTAATTCGGCTCATGCAATCAGGAGGATATGAATTACGGAAATGGATCTCGAACGATCCTGTTTTACTTCGGGACTTGCCTGACGATCATCAACAGGTGCCTCATCTGTTTGATAACCCAGACATGCAAAGTTTAACTTCGGTTTTGGGGGTACAATACAATCCTGTAGAGGATGTTTTTTCTTTTCGGACGGATTTAACTCATGGACATTCGGTTACTAAACGGAAAATACTGTCGACCATTGCTCGCATGTATGATCCAAGCGGGTGGATCACCCCTGTTTTATTTCGGGCTAAATGTTTTTTGCAACGTCTGTGGCTTTCGGGTTTTTCTTGGGATGAACCTATTACTGGGGATTTAGAACGAGATTGGATTCATTTTAAAATTGACCTCGCTCGGATTAAAGATGTTCGGATTTCGCGATGTATGCTCCCACCAGCGGTAAAAAATATTACTATGCACGGTTTTTCAGATGCCTCGGAGGCTGGTTACGCAGCTGTTGTATATTTACGCGCCGTGGATGACACAGATAATGTTTCGGTTCATTTAGTAATGGCCAAAAGTAAGGTCGCCCCAATCAGAACACGTCTGACGATTCCTAAATTGGAGTTGTGCGGAGCCGTGCTTCTACTTAAGCTTCTGCATCATGTTTGCCTTTGTTTGCAAAGGACCATCGATGTTCACGAGGTATTCGGTTGGACTGATAGTTCTATAGTTTTAGCTTGGCTTAAAACTTCACCTCATACTCTTCAAGTATTTGAGGCTAATCGAGTTTCACAGATACAAAATTCTACAGTGCCAATCACGTGGCGACATATTCCGGGCGAATTGAACCCTGCCGACTGTGCTTCACGGGGCCTAACAGCTTCGGGTCTGGTATCTCATCCATTGTGGTGGGGTCCGCGATGGCTAACTTATTCGGAATCGGTTTGGCCTGCATCAAAGGCTAATCAGGTATCACCTGCGGATTTACCTGGGATTCGGTGTTCGGTTGCTACAAATTCAGAACCACTCCCAGATTTCGGTTTCCTCGTGGAGCGTTATAGCTCCTTAGATCGGCTTATTTCGGTTACCGCGTGGATTCGGAGATTCATTTTTAATTGCCGTTGGAAGAATAATCGGAATACTACGCCTTATTTAACAACACGGGATAGGAAGGACGCGTTGCTAATGTGGATCTCTCTAGTGCAGAGGGATAGTTTCGGTGCAGAGATTGAGAAAGTTCGGAAAGGCCAAACCTTGAAGGGGCATTTGAGACGTCTCAACCCCTTCATTGACTCGGACGGACTCCTTCGTGTTGGAGGACGCCTTCAACATTCGGACTTACCTTATGAAGCCAGACATCCATTGTTGCTTCCTAAATCGGGACATTTTATTTATCTGTTAATTTCGGATTCGCATTTGAAAAATTCACATGTAGGCCCAAACGCTCTTTTAGCCATATTACAACGGGACTATTGGATTCTCTCGGCCAGAAGAGCGGTAAGAAAAATCACATTCAAATGCATTTCGTGCTACAAATTAAAGGGACTCACAACCCAACCCTTGATGGGAGATCTGCCTAAAGACCGCGTTTTAGCGGCTAGACCCTTTCAAGGCGTGGGAACCGACTTCGCAGGTCCATTTTATGTAAAGTCTCATAAGTTGCGGAATTCAAGGGTCACCAAGGCCTATTTGTGCGTATTTGTATGCCTGGCCACTAAGTCCGTCCATTTAGAATTAGTTTCGGATTTGTCTTCGGAGGCCTTCATCGCCTGTCTCTCTCGCATGACCTCGCGACGCGGTTTTCCAGCGATCATTAGGTCAGATTGTGGGTCAAATTATAAGAGCAGTGACAGATATTTAAAGGAAGTTTTCCAATTTTTGGAACAAAATCGATCACTAATCGGTCATGATTTAGCTCGGCGCGGTATAACCTGGATCTTCGACCCTCCCGCGTGCCCGTCGTGGGGCGGTTTATTTGAGGCGGCCGTAAAGTCGGCCAAGACGCATTTAAAACGTACTATTGGGGAAACAACTTTGACCTTCGAGGAACTTAGTACGGTTTTCTGCAAAATCGAAGCAGTCTTGAACTCACGGCCTTTGTGCCCTCTGTCTTCGGACCCAAATGACCTAGAGGTTCTGACCCCAGGTCATTTTCTTATCGGACAACCGCTAACAGCGCTTCCAGAGTACCCCTTTCAGGATGAAAAGACGTATAAATTATCTCGCTTTCAGTTGCTACAGCAACTATCTCAAAGAATTTGGCATCGGTGGCATTTGGAATATCTTCACACCCTACAACAGCGATTGAAGTGGACTGACCCAGCTGTCCCACCTAAAGTTGGGGATTTAGTTTTACTAAAAGAGGACAATGCGCCACCTCTTCAATGGCGCCGCGGTCGGATAGTAGCGTTGTATCCTGGGAAGGACGGCGTGGTCAGGCTCGCAGATGTACGGGTAGCGCAGGGTACAGTTTTGAAACGGGCAATCTCCAAGTTGTCTCGTTTGCCCTTAGATTAGCTTTAATTAGGTTTATTTTCGGTTTGGTTTAGGTTTAAATAGTTGTTAGTTTTTATAAGGTTTTCGGAAGCAGTTGAAGACTGCTTGGGCGGGGGAATGTTTGGTAATTATTCTTTAAGCGGCAACTCCAGCTGTCGTTTGTCGTCTGACAGGTGACAGTGTCACTGTCAAATTCATTCATCGGTTTTCGGTTGGAGCGGCCGCGACTCGCCGCCTTCTCTCGGCATAATTGTTAATTTAATTTCGGTTAGAGTTCAATACCACATTCCACCACACCCACTAAACACACTAAAGTGCATCAAGCAAGAAGCAAGAAGAATCGGGCCCGATATTCGCCGGCAACGAAGAGCACTGCACGAGGTACCTGCATGCCCTACTCACTATACAGCGATTGATTAGGAATTTTGGGGTTTCTGGGGAGCTCCGCGAACCGCGGACGAAACAAGATGTGTTCGGGTGGGGGAGGCGAGTAGGGAAAAATTATGACATTTCAGAAAAACAAGATGGCGACCGACGTGATTTTTGCAACTCTTTTGTTTTCCAACCGATTTCGTTGAAACTCGCAATCTTTGAAGAATGTAGTAAACGATTAATAGAAAAAGTGGAAAATTTTGAAAAAACAAGATGGCCGCCATACAAATTTCGTCGGTGTCTATCTCGGAGGCTATAAAAGATGGAAGAGTGGTTTCGTGGCAAAAGATGATCAGGGTCCGAAAGTCTACTCGGTGGAACAAACTCTGCATGCTCGCGGACCACTTTAGTGGTCCGCGCACCCACGCACCCTACTTTATTAACCTCAACTACCCCGTTTTTACAAAAAATGATATGGATGTCGTTTTCAGAGTTTTCCAGGGTGCTCATTTTGATAACGTCATTTATTTTGAAATCCAAGATGGCGGGCGTGCACTTTAAAAAAAAAATTGATATAGGTGTCGTTTTATGGGGTTTTCGGGGTAATTTGTGTATCTTAATTAAAAAAATCGGTTTAATACAACTTATAAACCTAACTACGTCACGCGAGCTGCTTTAGCAGCTCGCGCACCGAGCAAGACACTAGTTATACTATATATAGCTCGATTACCACTGACTGACTGACTCATTGACATAATTGTTCTCCTAGAAAGAGAAGGAAAATGATATAGTGATGTAGAGGAGATGTGTTTGGATTCGGGAACCCTCTGGGGAAAAATTATGACTTTTCGGAAAAACAAGATGGCGGCCGACGTGATTTTTGCAGCTCCGTTGTTTTCCAACCGATTTCGTTGAATTTTGCAATCTTTGAAGAAAGTAGTAAATGATTGATAAAAAAAGTAGAAAAAATTGGAAAAACAAGATGGCGGCCGAGCCGTAGCGTTTTCAAAATTTTGATTTTTCGACCCCGAACCGCGGCGCCACAGATCCGAAACGGGAAATCGATAATAATTATTTTGTTCTGGTTTCGTCTACGATTATCCTGAATTTTGACAGAACGGGAGTAGTTTTTAATAATTCAAGATGGCGGCTGTCGTGGCGGCCATTATGTTAGAGACACGAAAAATCGCAATTTTAAAAGTTAAATATCTCAAAGTTGCCAACATCGGAGCGATTCGGCTTCTATGAAGCGGTTGTACGTATAGACTCGAGGTATAGATTGGTGGGGAAAAATTACCCCATTTTTCGGGAAATTTCAAGGTTTTTGGGAAAATGTAAAAAATCGAAATACGGACTTTTTGCAAAATCCGAGTATGAACGATTACGTGTTTTGCTCGTACAAATGACATTTGAGTATTTTCGTCGCCGGAGACTGGCAACACTGGAATTTATCAAAAAAAAAGTTATTTTCGACGTGGTCTTTTTTTAGGGGCGATCGTTTCGCGTGGGTGCAAGCGAGAGGAGAGATTGAACCGTCATCGGGAGCGGTATATCCTGTAGTTAATAGGAAAGTTGTAAAATTATCTAATTTGCTTCTGCAAAAAGAGTTGGTGGCCATTTTGTATTTTCTTTAAATTTTCCGATATTTTGATCATGTTTTTGTGGCAGTTGGCAACATTTTGGAAAGTCGACATGTATCAATCGATTGTGTGACTCAACCAGCAGTATCGAAATATGTAAACAGTGTTGCCACATTTGGGGAAATTTTCGAGATTTTCCCCAAAAACTCCTCCTGTAAAATTTTGTATGAAATTATTTTTTTTCACTGATGGTTTCATATAGAAAACAAAAAAAAAATCGAGGAAAAATTTGGAAATAGCTGATGATCGAGGATGTCGGAGACGGGTGAAGGGTCCGCTCAAGGTATTGAAGATAGGTGGGGGGTGCTCGACCAAATGTCATTCATGACGTCATCCAATTGCCAAAAAGCTGAAAAAAAATTCAAAATGGCGAAGAAAAAATGGCCGCCATACAAATTTCACCGGTGTCCAGCTCGGAGGGTATAAAAGATGGAAGTGTGGTTTCTTGGCAAAAGAGAATCAAGATCCGAAGGTCTACTCGATGAATAGAAAAAAAATTCAAAATGGCGGAATTTATTTTTCCATACATTTTGTATGGCGATTATGAATGTCTCATTCTCCTAGAAAGAGACGGAAAACGATACATTGATGTTTGGGAGATATGTTCGGATGCGCGATATGAGTAGGGGAAAATTATGAAATTTCAGAAAAACAAGATGGCGACCGACGTGATTTTTGCAACTCTTTTGTTTTCCAACCGATTTCGTTGAAACTCGCAATCTTTGAAGAATGTACTAAACGATTAATAGAAAAAGTGGAAAATTTTGGAAAAACAAAATGGCCGCCGTACAAATTTCGTCGGTGTCTATCTCGGAGGCTATAAAAGATGGAAGAGTGGTTTCTTGGCAAAAGATGATCAGGGTCCGAAGGTCTACTCGGTGGAACAAACGCTGCATGCTCGCGGACCACTTTAGTGGTCCGCGCACCCACGCACCCTACTAACTTATTATCCTAATTTACAAAAAATAATATGGATATCGTTTTCAGGGTTTCCAGGGTGCTGATTTTGATAATGACATTTATTTTCAAATCCAAGATTGCGGACTTACATTTTCTACAAAAAATAGAAATGCCTGTCATTTTATGGGGTTTTTCGGGGTGAATTATCTTAATAAATCAATTTGGTTTTATATAATAAAAAAGTTAACCTTACCACGTCACGTGAGCTGCTTTAGCAGCTCGCGCACCGAGCAAAAACTAGTTATTATACTATATATAGCTCGATTACCATTCACTCACTCACTGACTCATTGACATAATTGTTCTCCTAGAAAGAGAAGGAAAATGATATAGTGATGTAGGAGAGTTGTGTTCGGTTTCGGGAACCCTCTGGGGAAAAATTATGACATTTCAGAAAAACAAGATGGCGGCCGAGGTGATTTTTGCAGCTTTTTTGTATTCCAACCGATTTCGTTGAGTTTTGCAAACTTTGAAGAAAGTTGTAAACGGTTAACAGAAAATGGGGAAAAAATTGGGAAAACAAGATGGCGGCCGAGCCGGAGCGTTTTCAAAATTTTCATTTTTCGACCCCGAACCGCGGCGCCACAGATCCCAAACGGGGTAGTCGTGGATAATTATTTTTTCTGGTTTCGCCCCCGACTATCCTGTATTTTGAAAGAACGAGAGTGGTTTTTCAAAATTCAAGATGGCGGCTGTCATGGCGGCCGTTTTGTTCGAGGTACGAAAAAACGCAATTTTAAAAGTTAAATATCTCAAAGTTGGCAACATCGGAGTGATTCGGTTCCTATGAAGCGATTGTACGTATGGACTCGAGGTATAGATCGGTGGGAAAAAATTACCCCATTTTTCGGGAAATTTCAAGATTTTCGGGAAATTATAAAAAATCGAAATACGCACTTTTAGCAAAATCCGAGTATGAGCGATTACGTGTTTTGCTCGTACAAATGACATTTGGGTATTTTTGTCGCCGAAGACTGGCAACACTGGAATTTATCAAAGAAAAAGTGATTTTCGACATGGTCTTTTTTCAGGGACGATCATTTCGCGTGGGTGCGAGCGAGAGGAGAGATTGAAACGTCATCGGGAGCGGTATATCCTGTAGTTAATAGGAAAGTTTTTAAAATTACCTAATTTGCTTCTGCAAAAAGAGTTGGTGGCCATTTTGTATTTTCTTCAAATTTTCCGAAATTTTGATCACGTTTTTGAGGCAGTTGGCAACATTTTGGAAAGTCGACATGTATCAATCGATTGTGTGACTCAACCAGCAGTATCGAAATATGTAAACAGTGTTGCCACATTTGGGGAGATTTTCGAGATTCTCCCCAAAAACTCCTCCTGTAAAATTTTGTATGAAAATATTTTTTTTCACTGATGGTTTCGTATAGAAAACAAAAAAAAATCGAGGAAAAATTTGGAAATAGCTGATGATCGAGGATGTCGGAGACGGGTGAAGGGTCCGCTCAAGGTATTGAAGATAGGTGGGGGGTGCTCGACCAAATGTCATTTATGACGTCATCCAATTGCCAAAAAGCTGAAAAAAAATTCAAAATGGCGAAGAAAAGATGGCCGCCATACAAATTTCGCCGGTGTCCAGCTCGGAGGGTATAAAAGATGGAAGTGTGGTTTCTTGGCAAGAGATGATCAGGGTCCGAAGGTCTACTCGATGAATAGAAAAAAAAAATCAAAATGGCGGAATTTTTTTCCCATACATTTTGTATGGCGAATATTGAATGTCTCATTCTCCTAGAAAGAGACGGAAAACGATACGATAATGTAGGGGAGATGTGTTTGGTAATTATTCTTTAAGCGGCAACTCCAGCTGTCGTTTGTCGTCTGACAGGTGACAGTGTCACTGTCAAATTCATTCATCGGTTTTCGGTTGGAGCGGCCGCGACTCGCTGCCTTCTCTCGGCATAATTGTTAATTTAATTTCGGTTAGAGTTCAATACCACATTCCACCACACCCACTAAACACACTAAAGTGCATCAAGCAAGAAGCAAGAAGAATCGGGCCCGATATTCGCCGGCAACGAAGAGCACTGCACGAGGTACCTGCATGCCCTACTCACTATACAGCGATTGATTAGGAATTTTGGGGTTTCTGGGGAGCTCCGCGAACCGCGGACGAAACATTTGGTAGCAGAGCGTGGTTTTCGGTCTTTTTCGTGATTAAAACACGATATTTTTTGGTTATAATACGAGTTTCAAAAGTTTTTCTATCTACCTACCTCTCGGTAAAAATAAAATTATCGCGGGTTGGTTACGAAGACACGTTAAGGTGGCACCTCACGTACCTATATTGTAAGGCGGCTACTCACGTACTGATTTTGTTGAGGCCGACACATGGGTTCTTGGTGATTTTTGGAAATCGTAAATGATTTGAATGTGGTATTTTATTAATTCGGTTATGTTTTAATTATTTCGGTGTTTTACGTATTTCATTATTTCGGTATTTTATTATTTCGGTAATTTTTTAATTATTTCGGTATTTTACGGATTTTCGGTTTTTCTTGGATTCTTTTATGCATTAAAGATGTCTGTCAGAGCGAATTGGTCCCAGTTTAGGGTTAAGCTACAATGGTTGTTGGACAGCGCGGACCTTATAGATAGGCCTGACCATTCAAGGCGCTTATCAGTACGACTTCTGACTGTGAATTCGGAGTTCATGAATTTGGAAAACTCATATCAGCGCATCCTTGAGTTGGTGGATGAGGGTGTTCCAGCTGAGAGGGAAATAGTTCTGGGAGCCCGCGCAGATTATGCACGTGCTTTAGAAGCTTTTGATAGACTAATGTCGATTAAGTTAGAAGAGGCTCCTGCGAATTCTAGCAGTTCTACGGTAAATGCTAGATCGGAGGTCGCCGATCTGGACGCGCTGCTGTCACGTTTGCCAGCCCTTCGGCTTCCGTCCTTTGCTGGGGAGATGGACCAATGGGTGGGGTTTAACAATCTATTTGATAGTCTGGTCGATAAACGTTCAGATTTGTCACCGGCACAGAAACTGGCATACTTGATGTCGTGTTTATCCGGTGAACCCCGTGGATTGGTCCAACACCTCAAGATTGCGGATGAAGGATATAGTATTGCCCGTGATCTTTTAATGAAACGGTATCAGAACACTCGGCGTTTAGGTGACGTACACGTTGACCAAATTTTAAAATTACCTACTATTTCGGGTCGGCTTAGCGGTCTTCGGTCACAATTTTTAAATCCACTGATTATGGCGGTTAATCAATTAGAGCGTCTCGGTTTTCCTGTTTCGGAATGGTCGTTTATACTTTTACACATATGTCTATCAAAATTACCAGCGTCACTTAAATCTCGTTTTGAACAAAAATTTGGTTGCGAATCGGATACCATACCTAAATATTCGGACTTAGTTGAATTTTTAGAAACGGAATGCCGCTTAATCGAGTGCGCGAATTTGGAATCAACAAATCAGTATGACTATAATAATTCGAGGCAAGCGAAGCCCGCTCGCAGATCGGTTCATTATGCCGCTGCTGAAGTAAAGCAGCCGTGTATATGCTGTGGGGATTCAAAACATTCGAGCTTAACAATTTGTCCGGAGTTTAAATCCATGTCGCCTTTTGCACGGAAAGATTTTGTTGACAAGGAACGTCTATGTTTCCACTGTCTGGGGAACCACAGCTACCGCGATTGCCGCCGGGAGCTTCATTGCAGCTGTGGAAGCACTAAGCATCACCCGATGCTATGTTTTAATCGGTCGGGGGTGCAACAGCGACATAATAATAATAATCGGAGCTCGGCCGAGCGGTCAGCCCCTCGCACGGGCGGGGGCTTTCGGCAGCAATCTAACGTCGGAAGGGTCAAGTCACCTCGCGATCTTTCACCCGTTCAACGTACCTCATCTCCTCCACGACGACGTGAGGAGCAGCGAGATGACCCACCTAATGTAAATCGTAGTGATAAGCCTCGGTACGGGCGTTCTGACGAGCGGAATGAGAGTGGTAGGCGAGATGACGATCGTGCTCTCCTCTATTCACCTACCAGACGCTAGGATTCGGCGCCCACTTGCCCTTTACTAACTGTACTCTTACCCACTGTTATAGTCAAAGTCTATTTTAATTCAGAAATAAATTCGGAAATGGGGGTTTCGACCAGAGCCTTACTTGACAGTGGATCTCAGGGGTCTTTAATTAGTACAGATTTAGTGGGCAGGTTGGGCATATGTTTAGATCCGTGCAGCGAACGGATCATGGGTGTTGGAGGTATTGAAACAACCTCAACTATAATCGGTCGGTCTTCGGTGACATTTTCTCCGATAAATAAAAGATTTCCTAAAATTACTACTCCTGTTTTGTGTATGCAAACGGTTATAGGAAAATTACCTACGGTGACCTTGGATGATTCGGTGAAAGACCTAGCCACCGGCTTAAGTTTAGCAGATCCCCACTTCCACCAGTCATCGCCAGTGGAACTGCTGCTCGGTTCGGAAAATGGCCGCCAACTCGTTTTGCAGAAATAAATTACATCGTTGTATAACTTTTCCAATAACTACAGGATATACCGCTCCCGTTGACGTTTCAATCTCTCATCTCGCTCGCACCCAAGCGAACCTATCGTCCCTGAAAAAAGACCATGTCGAAAATCACGTTTTCTTTGATTAATTCCAGTGTTGCCAGTTTCCGGTGACGAAAATATCCAAATGTCATTTGTACGAGCAAAACACGTAATCGCTCATACTCGGATTTTGCTAAAAGTGCGTATTTCGATTTTTTACAATTTCCCGAAAATCTTGAAATTTTCCCAAAAAATGGGGTAATTTTTTTCCTCCAATCTATACCTCGAGCCTATACGTACAATCGCTTCATAGAAGCCGAATCGCTCCGATGTTGCCAACTTTGAGATATTTAACTTTTAAAATTGCGTTTTTTCGTACCTCGAACAAAACGGCCGCCATGACAACCGCCATCTTGAATTTTTAAAAACCACTACCGTTCTGTCAAAATACAGGATAGTCGTGGGCGAATCACGAAAAAATAATTATCCTAGACTACCCCGTTTGGGATCTGTGGCACCGCGGTTGGGGGTCGAAAAATGAAAATTTTGAAAAAGCTCCAGCTCAGCCGCCATTTTGTTTTTCCAATTTTTTCTACTTTTTTTTATTAATTTTTAACCAATTTCTTTAAAGATTGTAAAATTCGATGAAATCGGTTGGAAAACGACGGAGCTGCAAAAATCACGTCAGCCGCCATCTTGTTTTTCCGAAATGTCATAATTTTTCCCCAGAGGGTTCCCGAATCCGAACACATCTCCCCTGCATCACTATATCATTTTCCGTCTCCTTCTAGGAGAACAATTATGTCAATGAGTCAGTGAGTCAGTCAGTGAGTGGTAATCGAGCTATATATAGTATAACTAGTGTTTTGCTCGGTGCGCGAGCTGCTAAAGCAGCTCGCGTGACGTGGTTAGGTTGACAAGTATTAAAACGAATTTATTTATTAAAATACGCAATTCACCACAAAAATCCACAAAACGACACCCATATCGATTTTTTTCTTAAAAAGTGCATGTCCGCCATCTTGGATTTCAAAATAAATGTCGTTATCAAAATCAGCACGCCGGAAAACTCTGAAAACGACATCCATATCATTTTTTGTAAAAACGGGGTAGTTGAGGTTAATAAAGTAGGGTGCGTGGGTGCGCGGACCACTTAAGTGGTCCGCGAGCATGCAGAGTTTGTTCCACCGAGTAGACCTTCGGATCCTGATCATCTTTTGCCGAGAAACCAGTCTTCCATCTTTTATACCCTCCGAGATAGACACCGACGAAGTTTGTGTGGCGGCCATCTTGTTTTTCCAAATTTTTCCACTATTTCCATTAATCGTTTACTACTTTCTTCCAAGATTGCGAGTTTCAACGAAATCGGTCGAAAAACAATAGAGTTGCAAAAATCATATAGGCCGCCATCTTGTTTTTCTGAAATATCATAATTTTCCCCTACTCATATCGCGCATCCGAACATATCTCCCATACATCAATGTATCGTTTTCTGTCTCTTTCTAGGAGAATGAGGCATTCAATATTCGCCATACAAAATGTATGGAAAAAAAAATTCCGCCATTTTGGATTTTTTTTCTATTCATCGAGTAGACCTTCGGATCCTGATCATCTCTTGCCAAAACCTCACTTCCATCTTTTATACCCTCCGAGCTGGACACCCGCGAAATTTGTATGGCGGCCATTTTTTCTTCGCCATTTTGAATTTTTTTTCAGCTTTTTGGCAATTGGATGACGTCATGAATGACATTTGCTCGAGCACCCCCCACCTATCTTCAATACCTTAAGCGGGCCCTCCACCCGTCTCCGAAACCCTCAATCATCAGCTCTCTCCATAATTTTGGCTTACTAACTTTTTGTTTTCTATACGACACCATCAGTGAAAAAAAAATTTTCATACAAAATTTTACAGGAGTTTCTTAGTTGAAAATCTCGAAAATCTCCCCAAAACTGGCAACACCGGTTGCATATCTCTATACTGCCAGCCGAGATACACAATCGATTCATACATATTGACTTTCCAAAATGTTGCCAACTGCCTCAAAAACTTGATCAAAATTTCGAAAAGTTAAAAAAAATACATAATGGCCGCCAGCTCGTTTCACAGAAAGATTTTACACGGTTTCATAATTTTCCTATTAACTACAGGATATACCGCTCCCGATGACGTTTCAATCTTGCCTCTCGCTCGCACCCACGCGAAAGGGGATACCGTGAAAAAGACCGTGTCGAAAATCACTTTTACTTTGATAAATTCCAGTGTTGCCAGTCTCTGGTAACCAAAGTACCTAAATGTCATTTGCACGAGCAAAACACGTAATCGCTCATACTCGGATTTTGCGAAAAGTCCGTATTTCGATTTTTTACAATTTCCCGAAAATCTTGAAATTTCCCTAAAAATGGGGTAATTTTTTTCCTCCAATCTATACTTCAAGCCTATACGTACAATCGCTTCACAGAAACCGAATCGCTCCGATGTTGCCAACTTTGAGATATTTAACTTTTAAAATTGCGTTTTTTCGTACCTCGAAAAAAACGGCCGCCATGACAGCCGCCATCTTGAATTTTTAAAAACCACTCCCGTTCTGTCAAAATTAAGGATAATCTTGGGCGAAAGCAAAAAAAATAATTATCCTCGATTACCCCGTCTCGGATCTGTGGCGCCGCGGTTCGGGGTCGAAAAATGAAAATATTCAAAACGCTACGGCTCGGCCGCCATCTTGTTTTTCCAATTTTTTCTACATTTTCTATTAATCGTTTACTACTTTCTTTAAAGAATGTAAAATTCGATGAAATCGGTTGGAAAACAACGGAGCTGCAAAAATCACATCGGCCGCCATCTTGTTTTTCTGAAATGTCATAATTTTTCCCCAGTCGAATTTCCCACCCGAACACAACTCCCCTTCATCACAATATCACTTTCCGTCTCTTTCTAGGAGAACAATTATGTCAATGAGTCAGTGAGTCAGTCAGTGGTAATCGAGCTATATATAGTATAACTAGTGTTTTGCTCGGTGCGCGAGCTGCTAAAGCAGCTCGCGTGACGTGGTTAGGTTGATAAGTATTAAAACGAATTTATTTATTAAGATACAAAATTCACCCCAAAAACACCATAAAAGGACACCTATATCGAAATTTTTCTTAAAAAATGCATGTCCGCCATCTTGGATTTCAAAATAAATGTCGTTATCATAATCAGCACCCTGGAAAACCCTGAAAACGACATCCATATCATTTTTTGTAAAAACGGGGTAGTTGAGGTTAATAAAGTAGGGTGACAAAGTAGGGTAAGAAACTCCTGTAAAATTTTGTATGAAAATTTTTTTTTCACTGATGGTGTCGTATAGAAAACAAAAAGTTAGTAAGCCAAAATTATGGAGAGAGCTGATGATTGAGGGTTTCGGAGACGGGTGGAGGGCCCGCTTAAGGTATTGAAGATAGGTGGGGGGTGCTCGAGCAAATGTCATTCATGACGTCATCCAATTGCCAAAAAGCTGAAAAAAAATTCAAAATGGCGAAGAAAAAATGGCCGCCATACAAATTTCGCTGGTGTCCAGCTCGGAGGGTATAAAAGATGGAAGTGAGGTTTTGGCAAGAGATGATCAGGATCCGAAGGTCTACTCGATGAATAGAAAAAAAATCCAAAATGGCGGAATTTTTTTTTCCATACATTTTGTATGGCGAATATTGAATGCCTCATTCTCCTAGAAAGAGACAGAAAACGATACATTGATGTATGGGAGATATGTTCGGATGCGCGATATGAGTAGGGGAAAATTATGATATTTCAGAAAAACAAGATGGCGGCCTATATGATTTTTGCAACTCTATTGTTTTTCGACCGATTTCGTTGAAACTCGCAATCTTGGAAGAAAGTAGTAAACGATTAATGGAAATAGTGGAAAAATTTGGAAAAACAAGATGGCCGCCACACAAACTTCGTCGGTGTCTATCTCGGAGGGTATAAAAGATGGAAGACTGGTTTCTCGGCAAAAGATGATCAGGATCCGAAGGTCTACTCGGTGGAACAAACTCTGCATGCTCGCAGACCACTTAAGTGGTCCGCGCACCCACGCACCCTACTTTATTAACCTCAACTACCCCGTTTTTACAAAAAATGATATGGATGTCGTTTTCAGAGTTTTCCGGCGTGCTGATTTTGATAACGACATTTATTTTGAAATCCAAGATGGCGGACATGCACTTTTTAAGAAAAAAATCGATATGGGTGTCGTTTTGTGGATTTTTGTGGTGAATTGCGTATTTTAATAAATAAATTCGTTTTAATACTTGTCAACCTAACCACGTCACGCGAGCTGCTTTAGCAGCTCGCGCACCGAGCAAAACACTAGTTATACTATATATAGCTCGATTACCACTCACTGACTGACTCACTGACTCATTGACATAATTGTTCTCCTAGAAGGAGACGGAAAATGATATAGTGATGCAGGGGAGATGTGTTCGGATTCGGGAACCCTCTGGGGAAAAATTATGACATTTCGGAAAAACAAGATGGCGGCTGACGTGATTTTTGCAGCTCCGTCGTTTTCCAACCGATTTCATCGAATTTTACAATCTTTAAAGAAATTGGTTAAAAATTAATAAAAAAAAGTAGAAAAAATTGGAAAAACAAAATGGCGGCTGAGCTGGAGCTTTTTCAAAATTTTCATTTTTCGACCCCCAACCGCGGTGCCACAGATCCCAAACGGGGTAGTCTAGGATAATTATTTTTTCGTGATTCGCCCACGACTATCCTGTATTTTGACAGAACGGTAGTGGTTTTTAAAAATTCAAGATGGCGGTTGTCATGGCGGCCGTTTTGTTCGAGGTACGAAAAAACGCAATTTTAAAAGTTAAATATCTCAAAGTTGGCAACATCGGAGCGATTCGGCTTCTATGAAGCGATTGTACGTATAGGCTCGAGGTATAGATTGGAGGAAAAAAATTACCCCATTTTTTGGGAAAATTTCAAGATTTTCGGGAAATTGTAAAAAATCGAAATACGCACTTTTAGCAAAATCCGAGTATGAGCGATTACGTGTTTTGCTCGTACAAATGACATTTGGATATTTTCGTCACCGGAAACTGGCAACACTGGAATTAATCAAAGAAAACGTGATTTTCGACATGGTCTTTTTTCAGGGACGATAGGTTCGCTTGGGTGCGAGCGAGATGAGAGATTGAAACGTCAACGGGAGCGGTATATCCTGTAGTTATTGGAAAAGTTATACAACGATGTAATTTATTTCTGCAAAACGAGTTGGCGGCCATTTTGTAATTTTTTGAATTTTTCGAAATTTTGATCACGTTTTTGAGGCAGTTGGCAACATTTTGGAAAGTCAATATGTATGAATCGATTGTGTATCTCGGCTGATAGTATGGAGATGTGCAACCGGTGTTGCCACTTTTGGGGAGATTTTCGAGATTCGAGACTAAGAAACTCCTGTAAAATTTTGTATGAAAAATTTTTTTTTCACTGATGGTGTCAGATAGAAAACAAAAACTTAGTAAGCCAAAATTATGGAGAGAGCTGATGATTGAGGGTTTCGGAGACGGGTGGAGGGCCCGCTTAAGGTATTGAAGATAGGTGGGGGGTGCTCGAGCAAATGTCATTCATGACGTCATCCAATTGCCAAAAAGCTGAAAAAAAATTCAAAATGGTGAAAAAAAGATGGCCGCCATACAAATTTCGCCGGCGTCCAGCTCGGAGGGTATAAAAGATGGAGGTGCGGTTTCGTGGCAAAAGAGGATCAGGATCCAAAGGTCTACTCGATAAATAGAAAAAAAATTCAAAATGGCGGAATTTATTTTCCCATACATTTTGTATGGCGAATATTGAATGTCTCATTCTCCTAGAAAGAGACGGACAACGATACGATAAAGTAGAGGAGATGTGTTCGGGTGGGGAAGGCGAGTAGGGAAAAATTATAACATTTCAGAAAAAACAAGATGGCGACCGACGTGATTTTTGCAACTCTTTTGTTTTCCAACCGATTTCGTTTAAACTCGCAATCTTAGAAGAATGTACCAAACGATTAATAGAAAAAGTGGAAAATTTTGGAAAAACAAGATCGCCGCCGCACAAATTTCGTCGGTGTCTATCTCGGAGGCTATAAAAGATGGAAGAGTGGTTTCTTGGCAAAAGATGATCAGGGTCCGAAGGTCTACTCAGTGGAACAAACTCTGCATGCTCGCGGACCACTTTAGTGGTCCGCGCACCCACGCACCCTACTTTATTAACCTCAACTACCCCGTTTTTACAAAAAACAATATCGATGTCGATTTCAGGGTTTTCCAGGGTGCTGATTTTGGTAATGACATTCATTTCGAAATCCAAGATGGCGGACATGCACTTTTTAAGAGAAAAGTTGAAATGGGTGTCGTTTTGTGGGGTTTTTGAGGTGAATCGTGTATCTTAATAAATAAATTTGGTTTAGTATAATAAATTTAACCCAACCACGTCACGTGAGCTGCTTTAGCAGCTCGCGCACCGAGCAAAACACTAGTTATACTATATATAGCTCGATTACCACTGACTGACTCATTGACATAATTGTTCTCCTAGAAAGAGAAGGAAAATGATATAATGATGTAGGGGAGTTGTGTTCGGGTGGGGGAATCGACTGGGGAAAAATTATGACATTTCGGAAAAACAAGATGGCGGCGGACGTGATTTTTGCAGCTCCTTTGTTTTTTAAGGGACTCCGTTCAAATTCGCAACTATTAAAGAATGTAGTAAACGGTTAACAGAAAATGTGAAAAAAATTGGAAAAACAAGATGGCGGCCGAGCCGTAGCGTTTTCAAAATTTTGAGTTTTCGACCCCAAACCGCGGCGCCACAGATCCGAAACGGGAAATCGATAATAATTATTTTTTTCTTGTTTCGCTCAGAATGATCCTGAATTTTGACAGAACGGGAGTGGTTTTTAAAAATTCAAGATGGCGGCTGTCATGGCGGCCGTTAAGTTAGACGTACGAAAAATCGCAATTTTAAAATTCAAATATCTCAAAGTTGGCAACATCGGAGCGATTCGGTTTCTATGAAGCGATTGTACGTATGGAGTCGAGGTATAGATCGGTGGGAAAAAAATACCCCATTTTTAGGGAAATTTCAAGATTTTCGGGAAATTGTAAAAAAACGAAATAACGACTTTGTGCAAAATCCGAGTATGAGCTATTATGTGTTTTGCTCGTACAAATGACATTTGGGTATTTTCGTCGCCGGAGACTGGCAACACTGGAATTTATCAAAGAAAAAGTGATTTTCGACATGGTCTTTTTCCAGGGGCGATCATTTCACGTGGGTGCGAGCGAGAGGAGAGATTGCAACGTCATCGGGAGCGGTATATCCTGTAGTTATTGGAAAAGTTGTACAACGATGAAATTTATTTCTGTAAAACGAGTTGGCGGCCATTTTGTATTTTTTTTTATTTTTCGAAATTTTGATCACGTTTTTGAGGCAATTGGCAACATTTTGGAAAGTCAATATGTATGAATCGATTGTGTATCTCGGCTGGCAGTATCGAAATATGCAACTGGTGTTGCCACTTTTGGGGAGATTTTCGAGATTTTCAACTAAGAAACTCCTGTAAAATTTTGTATGAAAAATTTTTTTTTCACTGATGGTGTCGTATAGAAAACAAAAACTTAGTAAGCCAAAATTATGGAGACAGCTGATGATCGAGGATGTCGGAGACGGGTGAAGGGTCCGCTCAAGGTATTGAAGATAGGTGGGGGGTGCTCGACCAAATGTCATTCATGACATCATCCAATTGCCAAAAAGCTGAAAAAAAATTCAAAATGGCGAAGAAAAGATGGCCGCCATACAAATTTCGCCGGCGTCCAGCTCGGAGGGTATAAAAGATGGAGGTGTGGTTTCTTGGCAAAAGAGGATCAGGATCCAAAGGTCTACTCGATGAATAGAAAAAAAATTCAAAATGGCGGAATTTTTTTTTCCATACATTTTGTATGGCGAATATTGAATGCCTCATTCTCCTAGAAAGAGACGGAAAACGATACGATAATGTAGGACAGATGTGTTTGGCTGGTGGAAGCAAGTAGGGAAAAATTATGACATTTCAGAAAAACAAGATGGCGACCGACGTGATTTTTGCAACTCTTTTGTTTTCCAACCGATTTCGTTGAAACTCACAATCTTTGAAGAATGTAGTAAACGATTAATAGAAAAAGTGGAAAATTTCGAAAAAACAAGATGGCCGCCGTACAAATTTCGTCGGTGTCTATCTCGGAGGCTATAAAAGATGGAAGAGTGGTTTCTTGGCAAAAGATGATCAGGGTCCGAAGGTCTACTCGGTGAAACAAACACTGCATGCTCGCGGACCACTTTAGTGGTCCGCGCACCCACGCACCCTACTTAATTATTATCCTAATTTACAAAAAATAATATCGATATCGTTTTCAGGGTTTCCAGGGTGCTGATTTTGATAATGACATTTATTTTCAAATCCAAGATGGCGGACTTACATTTTCTACAAAAAATAGAAATGCCTGTCATTTTATGGGGTTTTTCGGGGTGAATTATCTTAATAAATCAATTTGGTTTTATATAATAAAGTTAACCTTACCACGTCACGTGAGCTGCTTTAGCAGCTCGCGCACCGAGCAAAAACTAGTTATACTATATATAGCTCAATTACCACTCACTCACTCACTCATTGACATAATTGTTCTCCTAGAAGGAGACGGAAAATGATATAATAATGTAGGGGAGTTGTGTTCGGTTTCGGGAACCCTCTGGGGAAAAATTATGACTTTTCGGAAAAACAAGATGGCGGCCGACGAGATTTTTGCAGCTCCGTTGTTTTCCAACCGATTTCGTTGAATTTTGCAAACTTTGAAGAAAGTAGTAAATGACTAAAAGAAAATGTGGAAAAAATTGGAAAAACAAAATGGCGGCCGAGCCGTAGCGTTTTAAATTTTTTGATTTTTCGACCCCGAACCGCGGCGCCACAGATCCGAGACGGGGTAATCGAGGATAATTATTTTTTTTGGTTTCGCCCACGATTATCCTGTATTTTGACAGAACGGGAGTGGTTTTTAAAAATTCAAGATGGCGGCTGTCATGGCGGCCGTTTTGTTCGAGGTACGAAAAAACGCAATTTTAAAAGTTAAATATCTCAAAGTTGGCAACATCGGAGCGATTCGGTTTTTATGAAGCGATTGTACGTATAGGCTCGAGGTATAGATTGGAGGAAAAAAATTACCCCATTTTTAGGGAAATTTCAAGATTTTCGGGAAATTGTAAAAAATCGAAATACGCACTTTTAGCAAAATCCGAGTATGAGCGATTACGTGTTTTGCTCGTGCAAATGATATTTAGGTACTTTTGTCGCCGGCGACTGGCAACACTAGAATTTATCAAAGCAAAAGTGATTTTCGACATGGTCTTTTTTAGGGGCGATCGGTTCGCCTGGGTGCGAGCGAGATGAGAGATTGAAACGTCATCGGGAGCGGTATATCCTGTAGTTTATAGGAAAATTATGAAACCGTGTAAAATCTTTCTGTGAAACGAGTTGGCGGCCATTTTGTATTTTTTTTAATTTTTCGAAATTTTGATCGCGTTTTTGAGGCAGTTGGCAACATTTTGGAAAGTTAACATGTATGAATCGATTGTGTATCTCTGCTGGCAGTGTGGAGATATACAACCGGTGTTGCCACTTTTGGGGAGATTTTCTAGATTTTCAACTAAGAAACTCCTGTAAAATTTTGTATGAAATTTTTTTTTTCACTGATGGTGTCGTATAGAAAACAAAAAGTTAGTAAGCCAAAATTATGGAGAGAGCTGATGATTGAGGATATCGGAGACGGGTGAAGGGCCCGCTTAAGGTATTGAAGATAGGTGGGGGGTGCTCGAGCAAATGTCATTCATGACGTCATCCAATTGCCAAAAAGCTGAAAAAAAATTCAAAATGGCGAAGAAAAGATGGCCGCCATACAAATTTCGCCGGTGTCAAGCTCGGAGGGTATAAAAGATGGAGGTGTGGTTTCTTGGCAAAAGAGAATCAGGATCCGAAGGTCTACTCGATGAATAGAAAAAAAATTCAATATGGCGGAATTTATTTTTCCATACATTTTGTATGGCGATTATGAATGTCTCATTCTCCTAGAAAGAGACGGATAACGATACATTGATGTATGGGAGATATGTTCGGATGCGCAATATGAGTAGGGGAAAATTATGACATTTCAGAAAAACAAGATGGCGGCCGACGTGATTTTTGCAACTCTTTTGTTTTCCAACCGATTTCGTTGAAACTCGCAATCTTTGAAGAATGTAGTAAACGATTAATAGAAAAAGTGGAAAATTTTGGAAAAACAAGATGGCCGCCGTACAAATTTCGTCGGTGTCTATCTCGGAGGCTATAAAAGATGGAAGAGTGGTTTCTTGGCAAAAGATGATCAGGGTCCGAAGGTCTACTCGGTGGAACAAACTCTGCATGCTTGCGGACCACTTTAGTGGTCCGCGCACCCACACACCCTACTAAATTATTATCCTCAACTACCCGGTTTTTACAAAAAAATAATATGGATGTCGTTTTCAGGGTTTTCTAGGGTGCTGATTTTGATAGTGACATTCACTTTCAAATCCAAGATGGCGGACTTACACTTTTCACAAAAAATAAAAATAGGTGTCGTTTTCGGGGTTTTCCAGGGTGCTGATTTTGATGATGACATTCATTTCCAAATCCAAAATGGCAGACTTATACTTTTTACTATAAATAAAAACTCTGCATGCTCGCGGACCACTTCAGTGGTCCGCGCATCCACGCACCCTACTTTATTAACCTCAACTACCCCGTTTTTACAAAAAATGATATGGATGTCGTTTTCAGTGTTTTCCAGGGTGCTGGTTTTGATAACGACCTTTATTTTGAAATCCAAGATGGCGGACATGCACTTTTTAAGAAAAAAATTGATATGGGTGTCGTTTTGTGGGTTTTTTGGGGTGAATTGTGTATCTTAATAAATAAATTTGGTTTAGTATAATAAAGTTAACCCAACCACGTCACGCGAGCTGCTTTAGCAGCTCGCGCACCGAGCAAAACACTAGTTATACTATATATAGCTCGATTACCACTGACTCACTGACTGACTCATTGACATAATTGTTCTCCTAGAAAGAGACGGAAAATGATATAATGATGTAGGGGAATGTTGTTCGGTTTGGGGAACCCTCTGGGGAAAAATTATGACATTTCAGAAAAACAAGATGGCGGCCGAGGTGATTTTTGCAGCTCCGTTGTTTTCCAACCGATTTCGTTGAGTTTTGCAATCTTTAAAGAAAGTAGTAAACGGTTAATAGAAAATGTAGAAAAAATTGGAAAAACAAGATGGCGGCCCAGCCGCAGCGTTTTGAAAATTTTGATTTTTCGACCCCGAACCGCGGCGCCACAGATCCGAGACGGGGTAATCGAGGATAATATTTTTTTTTTGGTTTCGCCGACGATTATCCTCTATTTTGACAAAATGGGAGTGATTTTTAAAAATTCAAGATGGCGGCTGTCGTGGCGGCCATTATGTTAGAGGTACGAAAAAACGCAATTTTAAAAGATAAATATCTCAAAGTTGGCAACATCGGAGTGATTCGGCTTCTATGAAGCGATTGTACGTGTAGGCTCGGGGTATAGATCGGTGGGAAAAAATTACCCCATTTTTAGGGAAATTTCAAGATTTTCGGGAAATTGTAAAAAATCGAAATACGCACTTTTAGCAAAATCAGAGTATGAGCGATTACGTGTTTTGCTCGTACAAATGACATTTGGGTATTTTTGTCACCGGAGACTGGCAACACTGGAATTTATCAAATTAAAAGTGATTTTCGACACGGTCTTTTTCACGGTATCCTCTTTCGCGTGGGTGCGAGCGAGAGGAAAGATTGAAACGTCATCGGGAGCGGTATATCCTGTAGTTAATAGGAAAATTATGAAACCATGTAAAATCTTTCTGTGAAACGAGTTGGCGGCCATTTTGTATTTTTTTAAATTTTTCGAAATTTTGATCACGTTTTTGACGCAGTTGGCAACATTTTGGAAAGTCGATATGTATGAATCGATTGTGTATCTCGGCTGGCAGTATGGAGATATGCAACCGGTGTTGCCACTTTTGGGGAGATTTTCGAGATTTTCAACTAATAAACTCCTGTAAAATTTTGTATGAAAAATTTTTTTTTCACTGATGATGTCGTATAGAAAACAAGAAGTTAGTAAGCCAAAATTATGGAGAGAGCTGATGATTGAGGGTTTCGGAGACGGGTGGAGGGCCCGCTTAAGGTATTGAAGATAGGTGGGAGGTGCTCGAGCAAATGTCATTCATGACGTCATCCAATTGCCAAAAAGATGAAAAAAAATTCAAAATGGCGAAAAAAAGATGGCCGCCATACAAATTTCGCCGGCGTCCAGCTCGGAGGGTATAAAAGATGGAGGTGCGGTTTCTTGGCATGAGATGATCAGGGTCTGAAGGTCTACTTGATGAATAGAAAAAAAATTCAAAATGGCGGAATTTATTTTCCCATAGAAAATGTATGGCGAATATTGAATGTCTCATTCTCCTAGAAAGAGACGGAAAACGATACATTGATGTATGGGAGATATGTTCGGATGCGCGATATGAGTACGGAAAAATTATGACATTTCAGAAAAACAAGATGGCGGCCTATATGATTTTTGCAACTCTTTTGTTTTCCAACCGATTTCGTTGAAACTCGCAATCTTTGAAGAAAGTAGTAAATGATTAATAGAAAAAGTGGAAAATTTTGGAAAAACAAGATGGCCGCCGTACAAATTTCGTCGGTGTCTATCTCGGAGGCTATAAAAGATGGAAGAGTGGTTTCTTGGCAAAATATGATCAGGATCCGGAGGTCTACTCAGTGAAACAAACTCTACATGCTCGCGGACCACTTTAGTGGTCCGCGCACCCACGCACCCTACTTTATTAACCTCAACTACCCCGTTTTTACAAAAAATGATATGGATGTCGTTTTCAGAGTTTTCCAGGGTGCTGATTTTGATAATGACATTCATTTTTAGATCCAAGCTGGTGGACATGCACTTTTTAAGAAAAAATTGATATGGGTGTGGGTTTTATGTGTTTTTGTGGTGAATTGTGTATCTTAATAAATAAATTTGGTTAAATATAATAAAGTCAACATAACCACGTCACGCGAGCTGCTTTAGCAGCTCGCGCACCGAGCAAAACACTAGTTATTATACTATATATAGCTCGATTACCACTCACTGACTCACTGACTCATTGATACAATTGTTCTCCTAGAAAGAGACAGAAAATGATATAGTGATGTAGGGGAAATGTGTTTGGGTGAGGAAGATGACTGGGGAAAAATTATGACATTTCGGAAAAACAAGATGGCGGCTGACGTGATTTTTGCAGCTCTTTTGTTTTCCAACCGATTTTGTTTAAACTCGCAACTATTTAGGAAAGTAGTAAACGGTTAATGAAAAAGGTAGAAAAAATTGCAAAAACAAGATGGCGGCCGAGCTGGAGCGTTTTCAAAATTTTCATTTTTCGACCCCTAACCGCGGCGCCACAGATCCGAGACGGGATAGTCGAGAATAATTATTTTTTCACGTTTCGCCCACGATTATCCTGTATTTTGACAAAACGGGAGTGGTTTTTAAAAATTCAAGATGGCGGCTGTCATGGCGGCCGCTAAGTTAGAGGTACGAAAAAACGCAATTTTAAAAGTTAAATATCTCAAAGTTGGCAACATCGGAGCGACTCGGCTTCTATCAAGCGATTGTACGTATGAAATTGAGGTATAGATTGGTGGGGAAAAATTACCCCATTTTTCGGGAAATTTCAAGATTTTTGCGAAAATGTAAAAAATCGAAATACGGACTTTTCGCAAAATCCGAGTATGAGCGATTATGCGTTTTGCTCGTACAAATGACATTTGCGTATTTTTGTCGCCGGAGACTGGCAACACTGGAATTTATCAAAAAAAAAGTGATTTTCGACATTGTCTTTTTTCAGGGACGATCATTTCGCGTGGGTGCGAGCGAGAGGAGAGATTGAAACGTCATCGGGAGCGGTATATCCTGTAGTTAATAGGAAAGTTGTAAAATTATCTAATTTGCTTCTGCAAAAAGAGTTGGTGGCCATTTTGTATTTTCTTCAAATTTTCCGAAATTTTGATCACGTTTTTGAGGCAGTTGGCAACATTTTGGAAAGTCGACATGTATCAATCGATTGTGTGACTCAACCGGCAGTATCTAAATATGTAAACAGTGTTGCCACATTTGGGGAGATTTTCGAGATTTTCCCCAAAAACTCCTCCTGTAAAATTTTGTATGAATTTTTTTTTTTCACTGATGGTTTCGTATAGAAAACAAAAAAAAAATCGAGGAAAAATTTGGAAATAGCTGATGATCGAGGATGTCGGAGACGGGTGAAGGGTCCGCTCAAGGTATTGAAGATAGGTGGGGGGTGCTCGACCAAATGTCATTCATGACATCATCCAATTGCCAAAAAGCTGAAAAAAAATTCAAAATGGCGAAGAAAAGATGGCCGCCATACAAATTTCGCCGGCGTCCAGCTCGGAGGGTATAAAAGATGGAGGTGTGGTTTCTTTACAAAAGAGGATCAGGATCCAAAGGTCTACTCGATGAATAGAAAAACAATTCAAAATGGCGGAATTTATTTTCCCATACATTTTGTATGGCGAATATTGAATGTCTCATTCTCCTAGAAAGAGACGGAAAACGATACAATAATGTAGGAGAAATGTGTTCGGGTGGGGGAGGCGAGTAGGGAAAAATTATGACATTTCAGAAAAACAAGATGGCGACCGACGTGATTTTTGCAACTCTTTTGTTTTCCAACCAATTTCGTTGAAACTCGCAATCTTAGAAGAATGTAGTAAACAATTAATAGAAAAAGTGGAAAATTTTGGAAAAACAAGATGGCCGCCGCACAAATTTCGTCGGTGTCTATCTCGGAGGCTATAAAAGATGGAAGAGTGGTTTCTTGGCAAGAGATGATCAGGGTCCGAAAGTCTACTCAGTGGTACAAACTCTGCATGCTCGCGGACCACTTAAGTGGTCCGCGCACCCACGCACCCTACTTTATTAACCTCAACTACCCCGTTTTTACAAAAAACAATATCGATGTCAATTTCAGGGTTTTCCAGGGTGCTGATTTTGGTTATGACATTCATTTCGAAATCCAAGATGGCGGACTTACATTTTCTAGAAAAAATTGAAATGGGTGTAATTTTATGGGTTTTTCGTAAAATAAATAAATTTGGTTTTATATAATAAAGTTAACCTAATCACGTCACGCGAGCTGCTTTAGCAGCTCGCGCACCGAGCAAAACACTAGTTATACTATATATAGCTCGATTACCACTGACTGACTCACTCACTCATTGACATAATTGTTCTCCTAGAAGGAGACGGAAAATGATATAATGATGTGGGGGAGTTGTGTTTGGTTTCGGGAACCCTCTGGGGAAAAATTATGACATTTCGGAAAAACAAGATGGCGGCCGAGGTGATTTTTGCAGCTCCGTTGTTTTCCAACCGATTTCGTTGAATTTTGCAATCTTTGAAGAAAATAGTAAACGATTAATGGGAAATGTGGAAAAAATTGGAAAAACAAGATGGCGGCCGAGCCGTAGCGTTTTGAAAATTTCGATTTTTCGACCCCGAACCGCGGCGCCACAGATCCAAAACGGGAAATTGAAACTAATAATTTTTTTCTGGTTTTGTCTACGATTATCCTGAATTTTGACGGAATGGGAGTGGTTTTTAAAAATTCAAGATGGCGGCTGTCGTGGCGGCCATTATATTAGAGGTACGAAAAAACGCAATTTTAAAAGTTAAATATCTCAAAGTTGGCAACATCGGAGCGATTCGGCTTCTATCAAGCGATTGTACGTATAGGCTCGAGGTATAGATATGAGGAAAAAAATTACCCCATTTTTTGGGGAAATTTCAAGATTTTCGGGAAATTGAAAAAAATCGAAATACGGACTTTTTGCAAAATTCGAGTATGAGCGATTACGTGTTTTGCTCGTGCAAATGACATTTAGGTATTTTCGTCGCCGAGGACTGGCAACACTGGAATTTATCGAAGCAAAAGTGATTTTCGACATTGTCTTTTTTCAGGGACGATCATTTCGCGTGGGTGCGAGCGAGATGAAAGATTGAAACGTCATCGGGAGCGGTATATCCTGTAGTTAATGGGAAAGTTGTACAACGATGTAATTTATTTCTGCAAAACGAGTTGGCGGCCATTTTGTAATTTTTTGAATTTTTCGAAATTTTGATCACGTTTTTGAGGCAGTTGGCAACATTTTGGAAAGTCAATATGTATGAATCGATTGTGTATCTCGGCTGGCAGTATGGAGATATGCAACCGGTGTTGCCACTTTTGGGGAGATTTTCGAGAATTTCAACTAAGAAACTCCTGTAAAATTTTGTATGAAAAATTTTTTTTTCACTGATGGTGTCGTATAGAGAACAAAAACTTAGTAAGCCAAAATTATGGAGAGAGCTGATGATTGAGGGTTTCGGAGACGGGTGGAGGGCCCGCTTAAGGTATTGAAGATAGGTGGGGGGTGCTCGAGCAAATGTCATTCGTGACATCATCCAATTGCCAAAAAGCTGAAAAAAAATTCAAAATGGTGAAGAAAAGATGGCCGCCATACAAATTTCGCCGGTGTCCAGCTCGGAGGGTATAAAAAATGGAGGTGCGGTTTCGTGGCAAAAGAGGATCAGGATCCAAAGGTCTAATCGATGAATAGAAAAAAAAATCAAAATGGCGGATTTTTTTTTCCCATAGAAAATGTATGGCGAATATTGAATGTCTCATTCTCCTAGAAAGAGCCGGAAAATGATACGATAATGTAGGGGAGATGTGTTTGGGTGGGGGAGGCGAGTAGGGAAAAATTATGACATTTCAGAAAAACAAGATGGCGACCGACGTGATTTTTGCAACTCTATTGTTTTCCAACCGATTTCGTTGAAACTCGCAATCTTTGAAGAATGTAGTAAACGATTAATAGAAAAAGTGGAAAATTTTGGAAAAACAAGATGGCCGCCGTACAAATTTCGTAGGTGTCTATCTCGGAGGCTATAAAAGATGGAAGAGTGGTTTCTTGGCAAAAGATGATCAGGGTCCGAAGGTCTACTCAATGAATAGAAAAAAATTCAAAATGGCGGAATTTAGATTCTCGTAGAAAATGTATGGCGAATATTGAATGTCTCATTGACATAATTGTTCTCCTAGAAAGAGAAAGAAAACGATAAATTAATGTATGGGACATATGTTTGTGTACGGAATATGAGTAGGGAAAAATTATGACTTTTCGGAAAAACAAGATGGCGACCGACATGATTTTTGCAACTTTTTGTTTTCCAACCGATTTCATTGAAACTCGCACTTTTTGAAGAATGTAGTGAAAAAATGTAGTTAAAAAAGTGAAAAAAATTGGAAAAACAAGATGGTGGCCGTACAAATTTCGTCGGTGTCCCTCTCGGAGAGTATAAAAGATGGAAGAGTGGTTTCTTGGCAAAGGATAATCAGAATTCGAAGGTCTACTCGATGAATAGAAAAAAAAAAATTCAAAATGGCGGAATTTATTTTCCCATAGAAAATGTATGGCGAATATTCAATGTCTCATTCTCCTAGAAAGAGACGGAAAACGATAAATTGATGTATGGGAGATATGTTCGGGTGTGGGATGGAAATCGGGAAAAATTATGACATTTCAAAAAAACAAGATGGCGGCCTATATGATTTTTGTAACTCTTTTGTTTTCCAACCGATTTCGTTGAAACTCGCAATCTTTGAAGAAAATAGTAAACGATTAATAGAAAAAGTGGAAAATTTTGGAAAAACAAGATGGCCGCCGTACAAATTTCGTCGGTGTCTATCTCGGAGGCTATAAAAGATGGAAGAATGGTTTCTTGGCAAAAGATGATCAGGGTCCGAAGGTCTACTCGGTGGAACAAACTCTGCATGCTCGCGGACCACTTTAGTGGTCCGCGCACCCACGCACCCTACTTTATTAACCTCAACTACCCCATTTTAAAAAAAAATGATATGGATGTCGTTTTCGGAGTTTTCCAGGGCGCTGATTTTGATAACGACATTTATTTTGAAATCCAAGATGGCGGTCATGCATTTTTTAAGAAAAAAATCGATATGGGTGTCGTTTTATGGTGTTTTTGGGGTGAATTTTGAATCTTAATAAATAAATTCGTTTTAATACTTATCAACCTAACCACGTCACGCGAGCTGCTTTAGCAGCTCGCGCACCGAGCAAAACACTAGTTATACTATATATAGCTCAATTACCACTCACTCACTCACTCATTGACATAATTGTTCTCCTAGAAGGAGACGGAAAATGATATAGTGATGTAGGGGAGATGTGTTTGGATTCGGGAACCCTCTGGGGAAAAATTATGACATTTCGGAAAAACAAGATGGCGGCCGACGTGATTTTTGCAGCTCCGTTGTTTTCCAACCGATTTTGTTGAGTTTTGCAAACTTTGTAGAAAGTAGTACATGATTAACAAAAAATGTGGAAAAAATTGGAAAAACAAGATGGCGGCCGAGCCGTAGCGTTTTCAAAATTTTGATTTTTCGACCCCGAACCGCGGCGCCACAGATCCAAGACGGGGTAGTCGAGGATAACTATTTTTTCGTGTTTCGCCCACGATTATCCTGTATTTTGACAGAACGGGAGTGGTTTTACAAAATTCAAGATGGCGGCTGTCATGGCGGCCGTTATGTTAGAGGTACGAAAAATCGCAATTTTAAAAGTTAAATATCTCAAAGTTGGCAACATTGGAGCGATTCGGCTTCTATGAAGCGATTGTACGTATAAGCTTGGGGTATAGATTGGTGGGAAAAAATTACCACATTTTTAGGGAAATTTCAAGATTTTCGGGAAAATGTAAAAAATCGAAATACGCACTTTTAGCAAAATCCGAGTATGAGCGATTACGCGTTTTGCTTGTGCAAATGACATTTAGGTATTTTTGTTGCCAGAGACTGGCAACACTGGAATTTATCAAAGAAAATGTGATTTTCGACATGGTCTTTTTCAAGGAATCCTCTTTCGCGTGGGTGCGAGCGAGAGGAGAGATTGAAACGTCATCGGGAGTGGTATATCCTGTAGTTAATAGGAAAATTATGAAACCGTGTAAAATCTTTCTGTGAAAAGAGTTGGCGGCCATTTTGTATTTTTTTTAATTTTTCGAAATTTTGATCACGTTTTTGAGGCAGTTGGCAACATTTTGGAAAGTCAATATGTATGAATCGATTGTGTATCTCGGCCGGCAGTATGGAGATATGCAACCGGTGTTGCCAGTTTTGGGGAGATTTTCGAGATTTTCAACTAAGAAACTCCTGTAAAATTTTGTATGAAAAATTTTTTTTCCACTGATGGTGTTATATAGAAAACAAAAACTTAGTAAGCCAAAATTATGGAGAGAGCTGATGATTGAGGATATTGGAGACGGGTGAAGGGTCCGCTCAAGGTATTGAAGATAGGTGGGGGGTGCTCGAGTAAATATCATTCATGACGTCATCCAATTGCCAAAAAGCTGGAAAAAAATTTAAAATGGCGAAGAAAAGATGGCCGCCATACAAATTTCGCCGGTGTCCAGCTCGGAGGGTATAAAAGATGGAAGTGTGATTTTTTGGCATGAGATGATCAGGGTCCGAAGGTCTACTTGATGAATAGAAAAAAAATTCAAAATGGCGGAATTTATTTTCCCATAGAAAATGTATGGCGAATATTGAATGTCTCATTCTCCTAGAAAGAGACGGAAAACGATACATTGATGTATGGGAGATATGTTTGGATGCGCGATATGAGTACGGAAAAATTATGACATTTCAGAAAAACAAGATGGCGGCCTATATGATTTTTGCAACTCTTTTGTTTTCCAACCGATTTCGTTGAAACTCGCAATCTTTGAAGAAAGTAGTAAATGATTAATAGAAAAAGTGGAAAATTTTGGAAAAACAAGATGGCCGCCGTACAAATTTCGTCGGTGTATATCTCGGAGGCTATAAAAGATGGAAGAGTGGTTTCTTGGCAAAATATGATCAGGATCCGGAGGTCTACTCAGTGAAACAAACTCTACATGCTCGCGGACCACTTTAGTGGTCCGCGCACCCACGCACCCTACTTTATTAACCTCAACTACCCCGTTTTTACAAAAAATGATATGGATGTCGTTTTCAGAGTTTTCCAGGGTGCTGATTTTGATAATGACATTCATGTTTAGATCCAAGCTGGTGGACATGCACTTTTTAAGAAAAAATTGATATGGGTGTGGGTTTTATGTGTTTTTGTGGTGAATTGTATATCTTAATAAATAAATTTGGTTAAATATAATAAAGTCAACATAACCACGTCACGCGAGCTGCTTTAGCAGCTCGCGCACCGAGCAAAACACTAGTTATTATACTATATATAGCTCGATTACCACTCACTGACTCACTCACTCATTGACATAATTGTTCTCCTAGAAAGAGACGGAAAATGATATAGTGATGTAAGGGAGATGTGTTCGGATTCGGGAACCCTCTGGGGAAAAATTATGACATTTCGGAAAAACAAGATGGCGGCCGACGTGATTTTTGCAACTCTTTTGTTTTCCAACCGATTTCGTTGAAACTCGCAATCTTTGAAGAATGTAGTAAACGGTTAACAGAAAATGTAGAAAAAATTGGAAAAACAAGATGGCGGCCGAGTCGTAGCGTTTCAAAATTTTTGATTTTTCGACCCCGAACCGCGGCGCCACAGATCCGAAACGGGGTAATCGAGGATAATTATTTTTTTTGGTTTCGCCCACGATTATCCTGTATTTTGACAGAACGGGAGTAGTTTTTAAAAATTCAAGATGGCGGCTGTCGTGGCGGCCATTATGTTAGAGGTACGAAAAATCGCAATTTTCAAAGTTAAATATCTCAAAGTTGGCAACATCGGAGCGATTCGGCTTCTATGAAGCGATTGTACGTACAGGCTCGAGGTATAGTTTGCAGGAAAAAAATTACCCAATTTTTAGGGAAATTTCAAGATTTTCGGGAAATTGTAAAAAATCGAAATACGCACTTTTAGCAAAATCCGAGTATGAACGATTATGTGTTTCGCTCGTGCAAATGACATTTAGGTACTTTTGTTACCAGAGACTGGCAACACTGGAATTTATCAAAGTAAAAGTGATTTTCGACACGGTCTTTTTCACGGTATCCCCTTTCGCGTGGGTGCGAGCGAGAGGCAAGATTGAAACGTCATCGGGAGCGGTACATCCTGTAGTTAATAGGAAAATTATGAAACCGTGTAAAATCTTTCTGTGAAACGAGTTGGCGGCCATTTTGTATTTTTTTTAATTTTTCGAAATTTTGATCACGTTTTTGAGGCAGTTGGCAACATTTTGGAAAGTCGACATGTATGAATCGATTGTGTATCTCGGCTGGCAGTATAGAGATATGCAACCGGTGTTGCCAGTTTTGGGGAGATTTTCGAGATTTTCAACTAAGAAACTCCTGTAAAATTTTGTATGAAAATTTTTTTTTTCACTGATGGTGTCGTATAGAAAACAAAAAGTTAGTAAGCCAAAATTATGGAGAGAGCTGATGATTGAGGGTTTCGGAGACGGGTGGAGGGCCCGCTTAAGGTATTGAAGATAGGTGGGGGGTGCTCGAGCAAATGTCATTCATGACGTCATCCAATTGCCAAAAAGCTGAAAAAAAATTCAAAATGGCGAAGAAAAGATGGCCGCCATACAAATTTCGCTGGTGTCCAGCTCGGAGGGTATAAAAGATGGAAGTGAGGTTTCTTGGCAAGAGATGATCAGGATCCGAAGGTCTACTTGATGAATAGAAAAAAAATCCAAAATGGCGGAATTTTTTTTTCCATACATTTTGTATGGCGAATATTGAATGCCTCATTCTCCTAGAAAGAGACAGAAAACGATACATTGATGAATGGGAGATATGTTCGGATGCGCGATATGAGTAGGGGAAAATTATGATATTTCAGAAAAACAAGATGGCGGCCTATATGATTTTTGCAACTCTATTGTTTTTCGACCGATTTCATTGAAACTCGCAATCTTGGAAGAAAGTAGTAAACGATTAATGAAAATAGTGGAAAAATTTGGAAAAACAAGATGGCCGCCACACAAACTTCGTCGGTGTCTATCTCGGAGGGTATAAAAGATGGAAGACTGGTTTCTCGGCAAAAGATGATCAAGATCCGAAGGTCTACTCGGAGGAACAAACTCTGCATGCTCGCGGACCACTTTAGTGGTCCGCGCACCCACGCACCCTACTTTATTAACCTCAACTACCCCGTTTTTACAAAAAATGATATGGATGTCGTTTTCAGAGTTTTCCGGCGTGCTGACTTTGATAACGACATTTATTTTGAAATCCAAGATGGCGGACATGCACTTTTTAAGAAAAAAATTGATATGGGTGTCGTTTTGTGGGTTTTTGTGGTGAATTGTGTATCTTTAATAAATAAATTTGGTTAAATATAATAAAGTTAACATAACCACGTCACGTGAGCTGCTTTAGCAGCTCGCGCACCGAGCAAAACACTAGTTATACTATATATAGCTCGATTACCACTCACTCACTGACTGACTCATTGACATAATTGTTCTCCTAGAAAGAGAAGGAAAATGATATAATGATGTAGGGGAGATGTGTTCGGATTCGGGAACCCTCTGGGGAAAAATTATGACATTTCGGAAAAACAAGATGGCGGCCGAGGTGATTTTTGCAGCTCCTTTGTTTTTTAAGGGACTCCGTTCAAACTTGCAAATATTAAAGAATGTACTAAATGGTTAACAGAAAATGTAGAAAAAATTGGAAAAATAAGATGGCGGCCGAGCCGTAGCGTTTTCAAAATTTTCATTTTTCGACCCCGAACCGCGGCGCCACAGATCCAAGACGGGGTAGTCGAGGAAAACTATTTTTTCGTGTTTCGCCCACGATTATCCTGTATTTTGACAGAACGGGAGTGGTTTTAAAAAATTCAAGATGGCGGCTGTCGTGGCGGCCGTTTTGTTACGAGGTACGAAAAAACGCAATTTTAAAAGTTAAATATCTCAAAGTTGGCAACATCGGAGCGATTCGGCTTCTATGAAGCGTTTGTACGTATAGACTCGAGGTATAGATCGGTGGGAAAAAATTACCCCATTTTTAGGGAAATTTCAAGATTTTCGGGAAATTGTAAAAAATCGAAATACGCACTTTTAGCAAAATCCGAGTATGAGTGATTACGTGTTTTGCTCGTACAAATAACATTTGGGTATTTTTGTCGCCGGAGACTGGCAACACTGGAATTTATCAAAGAAAAAGTGATTTTCGACATGGTCTTTTTTAGGGGCGATCGGTTCGCCTGGGTGCGAGCGAGATGAGAGATTGAAACGTCATCGGGAGCGGTATATCCTGCAGTTAATAGGAAAATTATGAAACCGTGTAAAATCTTTCTGTGAAACGAGTTGGCGGCCATTTTGTATTTTTTTTAATTTTTCGAAATTTTGATCACGTTTTTGAGGCAGTTGGCAACATTTTGGAAAGTCAATATGTATGAATCGATTGTGTATCTCGGCTGGCAGTATGGAGATGTGCAACCAGTGTTGCCACTTTTGGGGAGATTTTCGAGATTTTCAACTAAGAAACTCCTGTAAAATTTTGTATGAAAAATTTTTTTTTCACTGATGGTGTTGTATAGAAAACAAAAACTTAGTAAGCCAAAATTATGGAGACAGCTGATGATTGAGGATTTCGGAGACGGGTGAAGGGTCCGCTTAAGGTATTGAAGATAGGTGGGGGGTGCTCGAGCAAATGTCATTCATGACGTCATCCAATTGCCAAAAAGCTGAAAAAAAATTCAAAATAGCGAAAAAAAGATGGCCGCCATACAAATTTCGCCGGCGTCCAGCTCGGAGGGTATAAAAGATGGAGGTGCGGTTTCTTGGCAAAAGAGGATCAGAATCCAAAGGTTTACTCGATGAATAGAAAAAAAATTCAAAATGGCGGAATTTAATTTTCCATACATTTTGTATGGTGAATATTGAATGCCTCATTCTCCTAGAAAGAGACGGATAACGATACGATAATGTAGGGGAGATATGTTTTGGTGCGCAATATGAGTAGGGAAAAATTATGACATTTCAGAAAAACAAGATGGCGGCCTATATGATTTTTGCAACTCTTTTGTTTTCCAACCGATTTCGTTGAAACTCGCAATCTTTGAAGAATGTAGTAAACGATTAATAGAAAAAGTGGAAAATTTTGGAAAAACAAGATGGCCGCCGTACAAATTTCGTAGGTGTCTATCTCGGAGGCTATAAAAGATGGAAGAGTGGTTTCTTGGCAAAAGATGATCAGGGTCCGAAGGTCTACTCGGTGAAACAAACTCTGCATGCTCGCGGACCACTTTAGTGGTCCGCGCACCCACGCACCCTACTAAATTATTATCCTAATTTACAAAAAAATAATATGGATATCGTTTTCAGGGTTTTCCAGGGTGCTGATTTTGATAATGACATTTATTTTCAAATCCAAGATGGCGGACTTACATTTTCTACAAAAGATAGAAATGCCTGTCATTTTATGGGGGTTTTCGGGGTGAATTATGTATCTTAATAAATCAATTTGGTTTTATATAATAAAGTTAACCTTACCACGTCACGTGAGCTGCTTTAGCAGCTCGCGCACCGAGCAAAAACTAGTTATACTATATATAGCTCGATTACCACTCACTGACTGACTGACTCATTGACATAATTGTTCTCCTAGAAAGAGACGGAAAATGATATAATGATGTAGGGGAGTTGTGTTCGGTTTCGGGAACCCTCTGGGGAAAAATTATGACATTTCGGAAAAACAAGATGGCGGCCGACGTGATTTTTGCACCTCCGTTGTTTTCCAACCGATTTCGTTGAATTTTGCAAACTTTGAAGAAAGTAGTAAACGGTTAATAGAAAATGTAGAAAAAATTGGAAAAACAAGATGGTGGCCGAGCCGCAGCGTTTTGAAAATTTTGATTTTTCGACCCCGAACCGCGGCGCCACAGATCCGAGACGGGGTAGTCGAGGATAATTATTTTTTCGTGTTTCGCCCACAATTATCCTGTATTTTGACAGAACGGGAGTGATTTTTAAAAATTCAAGATGGCGGCTGTCATGGCGGCCGTTATGTTAGAGGTATGAAAAAACGCAATTTTAAAAGTTAAATATCTCAAAGTTGGCAACATCGGAGCGATTCGGCTTCTATCAAGCGATTGTACGTATAGGCTCGAGGTATAGATTGGAGGAAAAAAATTACCCCATTTTTTGGGGAAATTTCAAGATTTTCGGGAAATTGTAAAAAATCGAAATACGGGCTTTTTGAAAAATCCGAGTATGAGCGATTACGTGTTTTGCTCGTACAAATGACATTTGGGTATTTTTGTCACCGGAGACTGGCAACACTGGAATTTATCAAAGTAAAAGTGATTTTCGACACGGTCTTTTTCACGGTATCCCCTTTCGCGTGGGTGCGAGCGAGAGGAAAGATTGAAACGTCATCGGGCGCGGTATATCCTGTAGTTAATAGGAAAATTATGAAACCGTGTAAAATCTTTCTGTGAAACGAGTTGGCGGCCATTTTGTACTTTTTTTAATTTTTCGAAATTTTGATCACGTTTTTGAGGCAGTTGGCAACATTTTGGAAAGTCAGTATGTATGAATCGATTGTGTATCTCGGCTGGCAGTATGGAGATATGCAACCGGTGTTGCCAGTTTTGGGGAGATTTTCAAGATTTTCAACTAAGAAACTCCTGTAAAATTTTGTATGAAAATTTTTTTTTTCACTGATGGTGTTATATAGAAAACAAAAACTTAGTAAGCCAAAATTATGGAGAAAGCTGATGATTGAGGATATCGGAGACGGGTGAAGGGTCCGCTTAAGGTATTGAAGATAGGTGGGGGGTGCTCGAGCAAATGTCATTCATGACGTCATCCAATTGCCAAAAAGCTGAAAAAAAATTCAAAATGGCGAAGAAAAGATGGCCGCCATACAAATTTCACCGGTGTCCAGCTCGGAGGGTATAAAAGATGGAAGTGTGGTTTCTGGGAAGAAGATGATCAGGATCTGAAGGTCTACTCGATAATTAGAAAAAAAAATCAAAATGGCGGATTTTTTTTTCCCATAGAAAATGTATGGCGAATATTGAATGTCTCATTCTCCTAGAAAGAGCCGGAAAACGATACAATAATGTAGGGGAGATGTGTTCGGGTGGGGGAGGCGAGTAGGGAAAAATTATGACATTTCAGAAAAACAAGATGGCGACCGACGTGATTTTTGCAACTCTATTGTTTTCCAACCGATTTCGCTGAAACTCGCAATCTTTGAAGAATGTAGTAAACGATTAATAGAAAAAGTGGAAAATTTTGAAAAAACAAGATGGCCGCCGTACAAATTTCGTCGGTGTCTATCTCGGAGGCTATAAAAGATGGAAGAGTGGTTTCTAGGCAAAAGATGATCAGGATCCGAAGGTCTACTCGGTGAAACAAACTCTGCATGCTCGCGGACCACTTTAGTGGTCCGCGCACCCACGCACCCTACTAAATTATTATCCTAATTTACAAAAAATAATATGGATATCGTTTTCAGGGTTTTTCTGGGTGCTGATTTTGATAACAACATTTATTTTCAAATCCAAGATGGCGGACTTACATTTTCTACAAAAAATAAAAATGCCTGTCATTTTATGGGGTTTTTCGGGGTGAATTGTGTATCTTAATAAATCAATTTGGTTTTATATAATAAAGTTTAACTTACCACGTCACGTGAGCTGCTTTAGCAGCTCGCGCACCGAGCAAAAACTAGTTATTATACTATATATAGCTCGATTACCACTCACTGACTCACTGACTCATTGATACAATTGTTCTCCTAGAAAGAGACAGAAAATGATATAGTGATGTAGGGGAAATGTGTTTGGGTGAGGAAGATGACTGGGGAAAAATTATGACATTTCGGAAAAACAAGATGGCGGCTGACGTGATTTTTGCAGCTCTTTTGTTTTCCAACCGATTTTGTTTAAACTCGCAACTATTTAGGAAAGTAGTAAACGGTTAATGGAAAAGGTAGAAAAAATTGCAAAAACAAGATGGCGGCCGAGCTGGAGCGTTTTCAAAATTTTCATTTTTCGACCCCTAACCGCGGCGCCACAGATCCGAGACGGGATAGTCGAGAATAATTATTTTTTCACGTTTCGCCCACGATTATCCTGTATTTTGACAAAACGGGAGTGGTTTTTAAAAATTCAAGATGGCGGCTGTCATGGCGGCCGCTAAGTTAGAGGTACGAAAAAACGCAATTTTAAAAGTTAAATATCTCAAAGTTGGCAACATCGGAGCGACTCGGCTTCTATCAAGCGATTGTACGTATGAAATTGATGTATAGATTGGTGGGGAAAAATTACCCCATTTTTCTGGAAATTTCAAGATTTTTGCGAAAATGTAAAAAATCGAAATACGGACTTTTCGCAAAATCCGAGTATGAGCGATTATGCGTTTTGCTCGTACAAATGACATTTGCGTATTTTTGTCGCCGGAGACTGGCAACACTGGAATTTATCAAAAAAAAAGTGATTTTCGACATTGTCTTTTTTCAGGGACGATCATTTCGCGTGGGTGCGAGCGAGAGGAGAGATTGAAACGTCATCGGGAGCGGTATATCCTGTAGTTAATAGGAAAGTTGTAAAATTATCTAATTTGCTTCTGCAAAAAGAGTTGGTGGCCATTTTGTATTTTCTTCAAATTTTCCGAAATTTTGATCACGTTTTTGAGGCAGTTGGCAACATTTTGGAAAGTCGACATGTATCAATCGATTGTGTGACTCAACCGGCAGTATCTAAATATGTAAACAGTGTTGCCACATTTGGGGAGATTTTCGAGATTTTCCCCAAAAACTCCTCCTGTAAAATTTTGTATGAATTTTTTTTTTTCACTGATGGTTTCGTATAGAAAACAAAAAAAAAATCGAGGAAAAATTTGGAAATAGCTGATGATCGAGGATGTCGGAGACGGGTGAAGGGTCCGCTCAAGGTATTGAAGATAGGTGGGGGGTGCTCGACCAAATGTCATTCATGACATCATCCAATTGCCAAAAAGCTGAAAAAAAATTCAAAATGGCGAAGAAAAGATGGCCGCCATACAAATTTCGCCGGCGTCCAGCTCGGAGGGTATAAAAGATGGAGGTGTGGTTTCTTTACAAAAGAGGATCAGGATCCAAAGGTCTACTCGATGAATAGAAAAAAAATTCAAAATGGCGGAATTTATTTTCCCATACATTTTGTATGGCGAATATTGAATGTCTCATTCTCCTAGAAAGAGACGGAAAACGATACAATAATGTAGGAGAAATGTGTTCGGGTGGGGGAGGCGAGTAGGGAAAAATTATGACATTTCAGAAAAACAAGATGGCGACCGACGTGATTTTTGCAACTCTTTTGTTTTCCAACCAATTTCGTTGAAACTCGCAATCTTAGAAGAATGTAGTAAACAATTAATAGAAAAAGTGGAAAATTTTGGAAAAACAAGATGGCCGCCGCACAAATTTCGTCGGTGTCTATCTCGGAGGCTATAAAAGATGGAAGAGTGGTTTCTTGGCAAAAGATGATCGGGGTCCGAAAGTCTACTCAGTGGTACAAACTCTGCATGCTCGCGGACCACTTAAGTGGTCCGCGCACCCACGCACCCTACTTTATTAACCTCAACTACCCCGTTTTTACAAAAAACAATATCGATGTCAATTTCAGGGTTTTCCAGGGTGCTGATTTTGGTAATGACATTCATTTCGAAATCCAAGATGGCGGACTTACATTTTCTAGAAAAAATTGAAATGGGTGTAATTTTATGGGTTTTTCGGGGTGAATTGTGTATCTTAATAAATAAATTTGGTTTTATATAATAAAGTTAACCTAACCACGTCACGCGAGCTGCTTTAGCAGCTCGCGCACCGAGCGAAACACTAGTTATTATACTATATATAGCTCGATTACCACTGACTGACTGACTCATTGACATAATTGTTCTCCTAGAAAGAGAAGGAAAATGATATAGTGATGTAGAGAAGATGTGTTTGGATTCGGGAACCCTCTGGGGAAAAATTATGACTTTTCGGAAAAACAAGATGGCGGTCGATGTGATTTTTGCAGCTCCGTTGTTTTCCAACCGATTTCGTTGAATTTTGCAATCTTTGAAGAAAGTAGTAAATGATTGATAAAAAAAGTAGAAAAAATTGGAAAAACAAGATGGCGGCCGAGCCGTAGCGTTTTCAAAATTTTGATTTTTCGACCCCGAACCGCGGCGCCACAGATCCAAGACGGGGTAGTCGAGGATAACTATTTTTTCGTGTTTCGCCCACGATTATCCTGTATTTTGACAAAACGGGAGTGGTTTTAAAAATTTCAAGATGGCGGCTGTCATGGCGGCCGTTTTGTTCGAGGTACGAAAAAACGCAATTTTAAAAGTTAAATATCTCAAAGTTGGCAACATCGGAGCGATTCGGCTTCTATGAAGCGGTTGTACGTATAGACTCGAGGTATAGATCGGTGGGAAAAAATTACCCCATTTTTCGGGAAATTTCGAGATTTTCGGGAAATTGTAAAAAATCGAAATACGCACTTTTAGCAAAATCCGAGTATGAGCGATTACGTGTTTTGCTCGTACAAATGACATTTGGGTATTTTTGTCACCGGAGACTGGCAACACTGGAATTTATCAAAGTAAAAGTGATTTTCGACACGGTCTTTTTCACGGTATCCCCTTTCGCGTGGGTGCGAGCGAGAGGAAAGATTGAAATGTGATCGGGAGCGGTATATCCTGTAGTTAATAGGAAAATTATGAAACCGTGTAAAATCTTTCTGTGAAACGAGTTGGCGGCCATTTTGTATTTTTTTTAATTTTTCGAATTTTTGATCACGTTTTTGAGGCAGTTGGCAACATTTTGGAAAGTCAATATGTATGAATCGATTGTTTATCTCGGCTGGCAGTATGGAGATATGCAACCGGTGTTGCCACTTTTGGGGAGATTTTCGAGAATTTCAACTAAGAAACTCCTGTAAAATTTTGTATGAAAAATTTTTTTTTCACTGATGGTGTCGTATAGAGAACAAAAACTTAGTAAGCCAAAATTATGGAGAGAGCTGATGATTGAGGATATCGGAAACGGGTGAAGGGCCCGCTTAAGGTATTGAAGATAGGTGGGGGGTGCTCGAGCAAATGTCATTCATGACGTCATCCAATTGCCAAAAAGCTGAAAAAAAATTCAAAATGGCGAAGAAAAGATGGCCGCCATACAAATTTCGCCGGTGTCCAGCTCGGAGGGCATAAAACATGGAAGTGTGGTTTCTTGGCAAAAGAGAATCAGGATCTAAAGGGCTACTCGATGAATAGAAAAAAAATTCAAAATGGCGGAATTTATTTTTCCATACATTTTGTATGGCGATTATGAATGTCTCATTCTCCTAGAAAGAGACGGAAAACGATACATTGATGTACGGGAGATATGTTCGGATGCACGATATGAGTAGGGGAAAATTATGAAATTTCAGAAAAACAAGATGGCGACCGACGTGATTTTTGCAACTCTTTTGTTTTCCAACCGATTTCGTTGAAACTCGCAATCTTTGAAGAAAGTAGTAAATGATTAATAGAAAAAGTTGAAAATTTTGGAAAAACAAGATGGCCGCCGTACAAATTTCGTCAGTGTATATCTCGGAGGCTATAAAAGATGGAAGAGTGGTTTCTTGGCAAAAGATGATCAGGGTCCGAAGGTCTACTCGGTGGAACAAACTCTGCATGCTCGCGGACCACTTTAGTGGTCCGCGCACCCACGCACCCTACTTTATTAACCTCAACTACCCCGTTTTTTACAAAAAATGATATGGATGTCGTTTTCAGAGTTTTCCACGGTGCTGATTTTGATAACGACATTTATTTTGAAATCCAAGATGGCGGACATGCAGTTTTTAAGAAAAAATTGATATGGGTGTCGTTTTGTGGGTTTTGCGGTGAATTGTGTATCTTAATAAATAAATTTGGTTAAATATAATAAAGTTAACATAACCACGTCACGCGAGCTGCTTTAGCAGCTCGCGCACCGAGCGAATCACTAGTTATACTATATATAGCTCAATTACCACTGACTCACTCATTGACATAATTGTTCTCCTAGAAAGAGAAGGAAAATGATATAGTGATGTAGGGGAGTTGTGTTTGGTTTCGGGAACCCTCTGGGGAAAAATTATGACATTTTAGAAAAACAAGATGGCGGCCGACGTGATTTTTGCAGCTCCGTTGTTTTCCAACCGATTTCGTCGAATTTTGGAAACTTTGAAGAAAGTAGGAAACGATTAATGGGAAATGTCGAAAAAATTGAAAAAAACAAGATGGCGGCCGAGCCGCAGCGTTTTGAAAATTTTGATTTTTCGACCCCGAACCGCGGTGCCACAGATCCGAGACGGGGTAATCGAGGATAATTATTTTTTTTGTATTCGCCCACGATTATCCTGTATTTTGACAGAACGGGAGTGGTTTTTAAAAATTCAAGATGGCGGCTGTCATGGCGGCCGTTTTGTTCGAGGTACGAAAAAACGCAATTTTAAAAGTTAAATATCTCAAAGTTGGCAACATCGGAGCGATTCGGCTTCTATGAAGCGGTTGTACGTATAGGCTCGAGGTATAGATCGGTGGGAAAAAATTACCCCATTTTTAGGGAAATTTCAAGATTTTCGGGAAATTGTAAAAAATCGAAATACGCACTTTTAGCAAAATCCGAGTATAAGCGATTACGTGTTTTGCTCGTGCAAATGACATTTGGGTATTCTTGTCACCGGAGACTGGCAACACTGGAATTTATCAAAGTAAAAGTGATTTTCGACACGGTCTTTTTCACGGTATCCCCTTTCGCGTGGGTGCGAGCGAGAGGAAAGATTGAAACGTCATCGGGCGCGGTATATCCTGTAGTTAATAGGAAAATTATGAAACCGTGTAAAATCTTTCTGTGAAACGAGTTGGCGGCCATTTTGTATTTTTTTTAATTTTTCGAAATTTTGATCACGTTTTTGAGGCAGTTGGCAACATTTTGGAAAGTCGACATGTATCAATCGATTGTGTGACTCAACCAGCAGTATCGAAATATGTAAACAGTGTTGCCACATTTGGGGAGATTTTCGAGATTCTCCCCAAAAACTCCTCCTGTAAAATTTTGTATGAAATTTTTTTTCCCACTGATGGTTTCGTATAGAAAACAAAAAAAAAATCGAGGAAAAATTTGGAAATAGCTGATGATCGAGGATGTCGGAGACGGGTGATGGGTCCGCTCAAGGTATTGAAGATAGGTGGGGGGTGCTCGACCAAATGTCATTCATGACGTCATCCAATTGCCAAAAAGCTGAAAAAAAATTCAAAATGGCGAAAAAAAGATGGCCGCCATACAAATTTTGCCGGCGTCCAGCTCGGAGGGTATAAAAGATGGAAGTGTGGTTTCTTGGCAAGAGATGATCAGGGTCCGAAGGTCTACTCGATTAATAGAAAAAAATTCAAAATGGCGGAATTTATTTTTACATACATTTTGTATGGCGATTATGAATGTCTCATTCTCCTAGAAAGAGACGGAAAACGATACATTGATGTATGGGAGATATGTTCGTATGCGCGATATGAGTAGGGGAAAATTATGAAATTTCAGAAAAACAAGATGGCGACCGACGTGATTTTTGCGACTCTTTTGTTTTCCAACCGATTTCGTTGAAACTCGCAATCTTTGAAGAATGTAGTAAACGATTAATAGAAAAAGTGGAAAATTTTGGAAAAACAAGATGGCCGCCGTAAAAATTTCGTCGGTGTCTATCTCGGAGGCTATAAAAGATGGAAGAGTGGTTTCTTGGCAAAAGATGATCAGGGTCCGAAGGTCTACTCGGTGAAACAAACTCTGCATGCTCGCGGACCACTTTAGTGGTCCGCGCACCCACGCACCCTACTTTATTAACCTCAACTACCCCGTTTTTACAAAAAATGATATGGATGTTGTTTTCAGAGTTTTCCAGGGTGCTGATTTTGATAACGACATTTATTTTTAAATCCAAGATGGCGGGCGTGCACTTTTTAAGAAAAAAATTGATATAAGTGTCGTTTTATGGGGTTTTCGGGGTAATTTGTGTATCTTAATAAAAAAAATCGGTTTAATACAACTCATAAACCTAACCACGTCACGCGAGCTGCTTTAGCAGCTCGCGCACCGAGCAAAACACTAGTTATATTATACTATATATAGCTCAATTACCACTGACTCACTGACTCACTCATTGACATAATTGTTCTCCTAGAAAGAGAAGGAAAATGATATAGTGATGTAGGGGAGTTGTGTTTGGTTTCGGGAACCCTTTGGGGAAAAATTATGACATTTCAGAAAAACAAGATGGCGGCCGACGTGATTTTTGCTGCTCCGTTGTTTTCCAACCGATTTTGTTGAATTTTGCAATCTTTGAAGAAAATAGTAAACGATTAATGGGAAATGTCGAAAAAATTGAAAAAACAAGATGGCGGCCGAACCGTAGCGTTTTCAAAATTTTGATTTTTCGACCCCGAACCGCGGCGCCACAGATCCGAAACGGGAAATTGAAACTTATAATTTTTTTCTGGTTTCGTCTACGATTATCCTTAGTTTTGACGGAATGGGGGTAGTTTTTAAAAATTCAAGATGGCGGCTGTCGTGGCGGCCATTATGTTAGAGGTACGAAAAAACGCAATTTTAAAAGTTAAATATCCCAAGGTTTACAACATCGGAGCGATTCGGCTTCTATCAAGCGATTGTACGTATAGGCTCGAGGTATAGATTGGAGGAAAAAAATTACCCCATTTTTTGGGGAAATTTCAAGATTTTCGGGAAATTGAAAAAAATCGAAATACGGACTTTTCGCAAAATCCGAGTATGAGCGATTATGTGTTTTGATCATACAAATGACATTTCGGTATTTTTGTCGCCGGAGACTGGCAACACTGGAATTTATCAAAGAAAAAGTGATTTTCGACGTGGTCTTTTTTTAGGAGCGATCGTTTCGCGTGGGTGCGAGCGAGAGGAGAGATTGAAACATCATCGGGAGCGGTATATCCTGTAGTTATTGGAAAAGTTGTTTTACGATGTAATTTATTTCTGCAAAACGAGTTGGCGGCCATTTTGTATTTTTTTTAATTTTTCAAAATTTTGATCACGTTTTTGAGGCAGTTGGCAACATTTTGGAAAGTCGATATGTATGAATCGATTGTGTGACTCAGCCGGCAATATCGAAATATAGAAACGGTGTTGCCACTATTGGGGAGATTTTCGAGATTTTCAACTAAGAAACTCCTGTAAAATTTTGTATGAAAAATTTTTTTTTCACTGATGGTGTCGTATAGAAAACAAAAAGTTAGTAAGCCAAAATTATGGAGAGAGCTGATGATTGAGGGTTTCGGAGACGGGTGGAAGGCCCGCTTAAGGTATTGAAGATAGGTTGGGGGTGCTCGAGCAAATGTCATTCATGACGTTATCCAATTGCCAAATAGCTGGAAAAAAATTCAAAATGGCGAAGAAAAGTTGGCCGCCATACAAATTTCGCCGGTGTCCAGCTCGGAGGGTATAAAAGATGGAAGTGTGGTTTCTTGGCAAGAGATGATCAGGGTCCGACGGTCTACTCGATGAATAGAAAAAAAATTCAAAATGGCGGAATTTATTTTTACATACATTTTGTATGGCGAATATTGAATGTCTCATTCTCCTAGAAAGAGACGGATAACGATACGATAATGTAAGGGAGATATGTTTTGGTGCGCGATGTGAGTAGGGAAAAATTATGACATTTCAGAAAAACAAGATGGCGGCCTATATGATTTTTGCAACTCTTTTGTTTTCCAACCGATTTCGTTGAAACTCGCAATCTTTAAAGAATGTAGTAAACGATTAATAGAAAAAATGGAAAATTTTGGAAAAACAAGATGGCCACCGTACAAATTTCGTCGGTGTCTATCTCGGAGAATATAAAAGATGGAAGACTGGTTTCTTGGCAAAAGATGATTAGGGTCCGAAGGTCTACTCGGTGGAACAAATCCTGCATGCTCGCGGACCACTTTAGTGGTCCGCGCACCCACGCACCCTACTTTATTAACCTCAACTACTCCGTTTTTACAAAAAATGATATGGATGTCGTTTTCAGAGTTTTCCAGGTTGCTCATTTTGATAACGACATTTATTTTGAAATCCAAGATGGCGGACATGCATTTTTTAAGAAAAAAATCGATATGGGTGTCGTTTTATTGTGTTTTCGCGGTTAATTTTGTATCTTAATAAATACTATCGTTTTAATACTTGTCAACCCAACCACGTCACGCGAGCTGCTTTAGCAGCTCGCGCACCGAGCAAAACACTAGTTATACTATATATAGCTCAATTACCACTCACTGACTCACTCATTGACATAATTGTTCTCCTAGAAGGAGACGGAAAATGATATAGTGATGTAAGGGAGTTGTGTTTGGTTTCGGGAACCCTCTGGGGAAAAATTATGACATTTCAGAAAAACAAGATGGCGGCCGGTGTGATTTTTGCAGCTCCGTTGTTTTCCAACCGATTTCGTTGAATTTTGCAAACTTTGAAGAAAATAGTAAACGATTAACAGAAAATGTAGAAAAAATTGGAAAAACAAGATGGCGGCCGAACCGTAGCGTTTTGAAAATTTTGAATTTTCGACCCCGAACCGCGGCGCCGCAGATCCGAAACGGGAAATTGATAATAATTATTTTTTTCTGGTTTCGTCTAGGATTATCCTGAATTTTGACAGAACGGGAGTAGTTTTTAAAAATTCAAGATGGCGGCTGTCATGGCGGCCATTATGTTAGAGGTACGAAAAATCGCAATTTTAAAAGTTAAATATCTCAAAGTTGGCGACATCGGAGCGATTCGGCTTCTATGAAGCGGTTGTACGTATGAACTTGAGGTATAGATTGGTGGGGAAAAATTACCCCATTTTTTGGGAAATTTCAAGATTTTTGCGAAAATGTAAAAAATCGAAATACGAACTTTTCGCAAAATCCGAGTATGAGCGATTATGTGTTTTGCTCGTACAAATGACATTTGCGTATTTTTGTCGCCGGAGACTGGCAACACTGGAATTTATCAAAAAAAAAGTGATTTTCGACATTGTCTTTTTTCAGGGACGATCATTTCGCGTGGGTGCGAGCGAGAGGAGAGATTGAAACGTCATCGGGAGCGGTATATCCTGTAGTTAATAGGAAAGTTGTAAAATTATCTAATTTGCTTCTGCAAAAAGAGTTGGTGGCCATTTTGTATTTTCTTCAAATTTTCCGAAATTGTGATCACGTTTTTGAGGCAGTTGGCAACATTTTGGAAAGTCGACATGTATCAATCGATTGTGTGACTCAACCAGCAGTATCGAAATATGTAAACAGTGTTGCCACATTTGGGGAGATTTTCGAGATTTTCCCCAAAAACTCCTCCTGTAAAATTTTGTATGAAAAATTTTTTTTTCACTGATGGTTTCGTATAGAAAACAAAAAAAAAATCGAGGAAAAATTTGGAAATAGCTGATGATCGAGGATGTCGGAGACGGGTGGAGGGTCCGCTCAAGGTATTGAAGATAGGTGGGGGGTGCTCGACCAAATGTCATTCATGACATCATCCAATTGCCAAAAAGTTGGAAAAAAATTCAAAATGGCGAAGAAAAGATGGCCGCCATACAAATTTCGCCGGCGTCCAGCTCGGAGGGTATAAAAGATGGAAGTATGGTTTCTTGGCAAGAGATGATCAGGGTCCGAAGGTCTACTCGATGAATAGAAAAAAAATTCAAAATGGCGGAATTTATGTTTCCATACATTTTGTATGGCGAATATTGAATGTCTCATTCTCCTAGAAAGAGACGGAAAACGATACAATAATGTAGGAGAGATGTGTTCGGGTGGGGGAGGCGAGTAGGGAAAAATTATGACATTTCAGAAAAACAAGATGGCGACCGACGTGATTTTTGCAACTCTTTTGTTTTCCAACCGATTTCGTTGAAACTCGCAACCTTTGAAGAAAGTAGTAAACGATTAATAAAAAAAGTGGAAAATATTGGAAAAACAAGATGGCCGCCGTATAAATTTCGTCGTTGTCTATCTCGGAGGCTATAAAAGATGGAAGAGTGGTTTCTTGGCAAAAGGTGATCAGGATCCGAAGGTCTACTCGGTGGAACAAACTCTGCATGCTCGCGGACCACTTTAGTGGTCCGCGCACCCACGCACCTACTTTATTAACCTCAACTACCCCGTTTTTACAAAAAATGATATGGATGTCGTTTTCAGAGTTTTCTAGCGTGCTGATTTTGATAACGACATTTATTTTGAAATCCAAGATGGCGGACATGCACTTTTTAAGAAAAAAATTGATATGGGTGTCGTTTTGTGGGTTTTTGTGATGAATTGTGTATCTTAATAAATAAATTGGGTTATTAAATATAATAAAGTTAACATACCCACGTCACGCGAGCTGCTTTAGCAGCTCGCGCACCGAGCAAAACACTAGTTATTATTTATACTATATATAGCTCGATTACCACTCACTCACTCATTGACATAATTGTTCTCCTAGAAAGAGACGGAAAATGATATAATGATGTCGGGGAGTTGTGTTCGGTTTCGGGAACCTTCTGGGGAAAAATTATGACATTTCGGAAAAACAAGATGGCGGCCGACGTAATTTTTGCAGCTCCTTTGTTTTTTAAGGGACTCCGTTCAAACTCGCAACTATTGAAGAATGTAGTAAACGGTTAACAGAAAATGTGGAAAAAATTGGAAAAACAAGATGGCGGGAAAATTTTTGATTTTTCGACCCCGAACCGCGGAGCCACAGATCCGAGACGGGGTAATCGAGGATAATTATTTTTTTTGGTTTCGCCCACGATTATCCTGCATTTTGACAGAACGGAAGTGGTTTTTAAAAATTCAAGATGACGGCTGACATGGCGGCCGTTTTGTTCGAGGTACGAAAAAACGCAATTTTAAAAGTTAAATATCTCAAAGTTGGCAACATCGGAGCGATTTGGCTTCTATCAAGCGATTGTACGTATAGGCTCGAGGTATAGATTGGAGTAAAAAAATTACCCCATTTTTTGGGGAAATTTCAAGATTTTCGGGAAATTGTAAAAAATCGAAATACGCACTTTTAGCAAAATTCAAGTATGAGCGATTACGTGTTTTGCTCGTACAAATGACATTTGGGTATTTTTGTCGCCGGAGACTGGCAACACTGGAATTTATCAAAGTAAAAGTGATTTTCGACACGGTCTTTTTCACGGTATCCCCTTTCGCGTGGGTGCGAGCGAGAGGAAATATTGAAACGTCGTCGGGCGCGGTATATCCTGTAGTTAATAGGAAAATTATGAAACCGTGTAAAATCTTTCTGTGAAACGAGTTGGCGGCCATTTTGTATTTTTTTTAATTTTTCGAAATTTTGACCACGTTTTTGAGGCAGTTGGCAACATTTTGGAAAGTCAGTATGTATGAATCGATTGTGTATCTCGGCTTGCAGTATGGAGATATGCAACCGGTGTTGCCACTTTAGGGGAGATTTTCGAGATTTTCAACTAAAAAACTCCTGTAAAATTTTGTATGAAAATATTTTTTTTCACTGATGGTGTCAGATAGAAAACAAAAACTTAGTAAGCCTAAATTATGGAGAGAGCTGATGATTGAGGATATCGGAAACGGGTGAAGGGCCCGCTTAAGGTATTGAAGATAGGCGGGGGGTGCTCGAGCAAAATTTAAAATGGCGAAGAAAAGATGGCCGCCATACAAATTTCGCCGGCGTCCAGCTCGGAGGGTATAAAAGATGGAGGTGCGGTTTCGTGGCAAAAGAGGATCAGGATCCAAAGGTCTACTCGATGAATAGAAAAAAAATTCAAAATGGCGGAATTTATTTTCCCATACATTTTGTATGGCGAATATTGAATGTCTCATTCTCCTAGAAAGAGACGGAAAACGATACAATAATGTAAGGGAGATGTGTTCGGGTGGGGGAGGCGAGAAGGGAAAAATTATGACATTTCAGAAAAACAAGACGGCGGCTGACGTGATTATTGCAACTCTTTTGTTTTCCAACCGATTTCGTTGAAACTCATAATCTTTGAAGAAAATAGTAAACGATTAATAGAAAAAGTGGAAAATTTTTGAAAAACAAGATGGCCGCCATACAAATTTCGTCGATGTCCATCTCGGAGGATATAAAAGATGGAAGAGTGGTTTCTTGGCCAAAGATGATCAGAATCCGAATGTAAGGTTATTTTTAAAAATTATTTGAGTTGCCAAAAATAATATAAAATTATTAATTTATCTAATGCAGGTAGTTTGATAAAATCGATATTTGGCTCATTCGATGTCATACAATCTGTTGCTAGGCGGCCAACAAGATTGAACTTGCATAAATACGGGTGTTTCGAAGGTTTTAGTTTAGTCTCCTTCTGAGATTCCGAGCGATATCGCATATTTTCGGTATTTGGATTGTGAACTGAATAATTAGATGTTGTGATAGCAATCACGCTCTAATTAAATTATTTATTTTGGCATTAGTTTGTTTAACAACCATTATACATTTTAAACCAAATTACATATATACTGAGCTTTTACGAGAGAAAAATTAATAGATAAGTATCCTTGGAATAAAAATTTAAAATGGCAGGAGACACTGAACAGCTTCTAAAGGCTCTTGAAAAAATGGAAGAAAAAATTACAAAAAACATTAACAACAATATTGATCAAAAATTTGAACGTCTTACTAAAGAACTCCAAGATATAAAACTTACAAATAAAGACCAGGAGAAAAGAATATCTCTGATTGAAAGACAACTAAGGGAGAAGAACCTTATATTTTTTGGAGTACCTGAAGGAGAAAAAAGTTATGAAGAGCTAGAAATCAAAATAGTAGGTATCATTAATAAGAAAATGGAAATAGAATGCAGTTCTAGAGATATTGAAGCTGTCCAGAGAATCGGAAAGAAGGAAATAGATAAGATAAGACCAGTAAAGATTACCTTTGTAAGACTAGGAACAAAAATAAAAATTTTAAAACTCAAAAAGTCCCTAGAGAGTTCCAGTATATACATAAAACACGATTACCCGCAGAAAGTGTTGGAAATCAGAAAAACCTTAAAAGAGCAAGTAAGAATAGAAAAAGAGCAAGGAAATAAAGCAGTCATTAAATACGATAAAATTATTGTAACGAAAAACACCGAAAGCTCTAAAAATAAACCAAATTTTGGTCAGAAACGACCGCTAAACATCACTCCACCACAGACAAAAAATACGGAAGAGAGTCGAAACGAGCTTATTCCTAACGCTGATATGCAAACAAATAAAAAAAATAAAACAATGTCCTACGGAATACGCCAGTATACACAAAACAGAAATAAAGATAATACGACACCAGAAAATCAATAGCAACTAATTCAAAGACCAAAGCCAAAAAACACGAGCAGCATAGAAAATAGCACAACTATAAACAGAGCAAATAAAAAATCTCCCCCAGAACGGCTTGTCACCGCGGGGGCAGTAGACAAAAACCCTCCACCAAAGAAAAAATACTACATTGCCACTTTCAATGTTAGATCGTTGGCGAACGAAGATAGAGTCATACAACTAGAGCATGCGATATCACAAATAAAATGGGATATTATAGGACTCTCCGAAGTACGCCGTCTGGGCTATAAAATAGAAGATAGAGGTGAATACATGCTATATAGCTACGGAGAAACGAAGGGGGAAAAGGGTATTGGTTTCTTGATAAGGAAACAAAATCAACTTAAAATATTAGACTTTATAGGTTTAACCGAGAGAGTGGCTCTACTAAGAGTAAAAATCGAAGACCTGATTTACTCAATCATACAAGTATATGCACCTACATCCGAGGCTAATGACAATGACATTACTTATTTTTATCAAGGCTTACAAAATGCAATTGAAAAATGCGACAAGCACATTATCTGTATGGGAGACATGAATGCAAAGATAGGACAGACCAATCAAAACATCAGCTATGCTTTGGGTTTATACGGATATGGTAACAGAAATGAAAGGGGCGAACAGTTTATTGAATTTTGTCAGCAAAATAAGTTAAAAATAATGAACACAGTATTTAAAAAACCACCCCAACTAAGATGGACTTGGGAGTCACCGAACGGACTTACAAGAAACGAAATCGACTTCTTTACGACAAACGTACCCAAGTCGATAGAAAATGTTAGTGTCCTTAGTAATTTCAAGTTTCCCAGTGATCATAGAATGGTGAGAGGTACTATCAATATTTTCCATAATAAGCCATCAAGACGTTGTTATAATAAAAAAGCAGCTAGATATGTTGATAGAGAAAAACTAAAAGCAACCCTTTCAAGAAAAATCAGTGCAATAATCTGGGAAAGCACCGAAAACCCTATAGAAATGTATAATAATATAGAAAAAATTATTATTGACAGCTCAAATATATCTAAAATAACCAGTAGAGAAAATAAAAGACAATTTATCATAACCAAGGAAGTCGAAGACTTAATAAGTAAAAGGCATATATTAAAGAATAAGCATAACAAAACGACAAAAGAAAAGAAAGATTTAAGCATACTATATAGAACTATAAATAAAAAAATAAGACAAAATACCAAAATGTATAGACTAGATATCATAAAGTGCCTACTGGAAAAGACTGGAGCAGTAAAAAAGGTAAATAAAAAGCTGAATACAACTAAATCACTCATGCCCCAAATAAAATCAGTAACAGGCTCTACCGTCACAAATAGAGATGGAATCATGCAGGTAGCCACCCAGTACTATCAAACTCTATACAGTCAACAATACCAAGAAAATGAAACCGAATCAGAAGCAAATGTCAATGAAGACCCAGTACCACTGTTTATGGAAAGCGAGATAGAGCTATCGATTAGTAAATTAAAGCAAGACAAGAGTCCAGGGCCAGATGGTATCAGCAACGAGTGTATTATCGCTGGAAAGGACATTCTTGTGAAACCACTTACGAAACTCTTTAACATGATTCTAAAGACAAAAAAGCTACCATGGCAATGGGCATATTCGGAAATTACACTTATTTATAAGAAAGGTGACCCGAAGCAAATATGTAACTATAGACCTATCAGTCTTACATCATGTCTATACAAAGTATTCTCTACCTCGTTGCTACGGCGCATCACAAAAGCTATAGATGAAAGCCAAGGAATAGAACAGGCAGGCTTCATTCAGGGTTTTTCAACAATCGACCATATACATACATTAAAGAATATAATAGAGAAGTACAAGGAATATGGAAAACCCTTATATATCGGATATATTGACTATTCCAAAGCTTTTGACTCTATATCACACAAGGATATCTGGAGAGCTCTGGCTGAACAAGGTGTCAATAAAGGATACATAGACATCATAAAAGAACTCTACCGGAAAAGCACGTCCAGTATACGTTTAGACAGAGTTGGTAAACCATTTAGATTGGAACGAGGTGTCAGACAGGGTGACCCGCTTTCTTCGAAGCTGTTTATTGCTGTACTGGAAAGCATATTTAGAGAATTAAGCTGGGAGAGCACCGGAATAAAAATACATGGCAAATATCTATCACACCTCAGATTTGCGGATGATATTGTGCTGCTCTCCGAAACTGCGGATGATCTACAGAATATGCTGATAGCACTCAATTCACAAAGTGTTAAAGTGGGACTCCGAATAAACCGTGAAAAAACAAAAGTGATGACCAACTCAGAAAGAAAATGCATACAGATAGAGAAGGTCGAAATAGAGTATGTCGACGAGTACATATATCTTGGACAACTTATTTCTCTCGAAAACTCCTCCATCGATAGAGAGATCGAAAGACGTGTCACAAATACGTGGAAGAAATATTGGAGTATGAAGGAGATTTTCAAGGGAAACCTTCCAACAAAAATTAAAACTAAAGCTTTAGAGACTTGTTTACTTCCATGTCTTACTTACGCATGCCAGTCTTGGCCTCTCTCCATCAAAACGATTAAAAAAATAAGAACATGTCAGAGAGGATTAGAGCGAAGCTTAGTTGGTTTAAAACTGAAGGACCGTGTGAAATGCTCTGAAATAAGGCGACAAACTAGAGCAAGAGATGCCATCAAACAAATTCTAAGACTTAAATGGAGATGGGCAGGCCATATTCAAAGGTGCCAGGATGAAAGGTGGACGAAAACCGTGACTAACTGGTATCCTTTGAATTGGAAACGAAGGCCTGGAAGGCCAATAAAAAGATGGGATGATGACATCGCAAAAATTGCGGGAAGGACATGGAGTACTTTAGCTAGAGATAGATGCACATGGAAAGAAATGGAGGAGGCTTACACCGCTACAGGCGGTCCTTACATGTAAAAATAAAGAGCAAGCATGTTTATTAATAGAAATAAATGTAAATATCATAGGATTAACTAGGTTTAGAAAAATAAATGTAAGAAAAAAATAATACTTTTTAAACATAGTTATAATAGTTTTATAGAGTTAAGAAATAATTAATGTAAGGAATCAAATAAAGCTTTTATTATATTATTATTATATTATTATTATTATAGTTTGTTTAGATTAAAACTCTCGGATAACCTTACACATTCAACTTGTGTTTTTTTGTGTTGGTTTTGGAGAGGACATTCCAATAATTCGATAAAAATATTTAAATAATACCTGCTTTTCTGAGTGACGCCAATACGAAGGTCTACTCAGTGAAACAAACTCTGCATGCTCGCGGACCACTTTAGTGGTCCGCGCACCCACGCACCCTACTAAATTATTATCTTCAAATATTCTGCTTTTTCAAATAATATATGGATGTTGTTTTTAGGGTTTTCCAGGGTGCTTATTTCGATACTGACATTCATTTTCAAATCCAAGATGGCGGACATGCCCTTTTTAAGAAAAAAATTGGTATGGGTGTCGTATCATGGTGTTTACGGGGTGAATTGTGTGTCTTAATAAATAAATTTGGTTTAATATAATAAAGTTAACCTAACCACGTCACGCGAGCTGCTTTAGCAGCTCGCGCACCGAGCAAAACACTAGTTATTATACTATATATAGCTCGATTACCACTCACTCACTCATTGACATAATTGTTCTCCTAGAAGGAGACGGAAAATGATATAATGATGGAGGGGAGTTTTGTTCGGTTTCGGAAACCCTCTGGGGAAAAATTATGACATTTCGGAAAAACAAGATGGCGGCCGACACGATTTTTGCAGCTCCGTTGTTTTCCAACCGATTTTGTTGAATTTTACAATCTTTAAAGAAAGTAGTAAACGGTTAATAGAAAATGTGAAAAAAATTGGAAAAACAAGATGGCGGCCGAACCGTAGCGTTTTGAAAATTTTGAATTTTCGACCCCGCACCGCGGCGCCACAGACACGGTATCCCCTTTCGCGTGGGTGCGAGCGAGAGGAAAGATTGAAACGTCATCGGGAGCGGTATATCCTGTAGTTAATAGGAAAATTATGAAACCGTGTAAAATCTTTCTGTGAAACGAGTTGGCGGCCATTTTGTATTTTCTTCAAATTTTCCGAAATTTTGATCACGTTTTTGAGGCAGTTGGCAACATTTTGGAAAGTCGACATGTATCAATCGATTGTGCGACTCAACCAGCAGTATCGAAGTATGTAAACAGTGTTGCCACATTTGGGGAGATTTTCGAGATTTTCCCCAAAAACTCCTCCTGTAAAATATTGTATGAATTTTTTTTTTTCACTGATGGTTTCGTATAGAAAACAAAAAAAAAATCGAGGAAAAATTTGGAAATAGCTGATGATCGAGGATGTCGGAGACGGGTGAAGGGTCCGCTTAAGGTATTGAAGATAGGTGGGAGGTGCTCGAGCAAATGTCATTCATGACGTCATCCAATTGCCAAAAAGCTGAAAAAAAATTCAAAATGGCGAAAAAAAGATGGCCGCCATACAAATTTCGCCGGCGTCCAGCTCGGAGGGTATAAAAGATGGAGGTGCGGTTTCTTGGCAAAAGACGTTCAGGATCCAAAGGTTTACTCGATGAATAGAAAAAAAATTCAAAATGGCGGAATTTAATTTTCCATACATTTTGTATGGTGAATATTGAATGCCACATTCTCCTAGAAAGAGACGGAAAACGATACATTGATGTATGGGAGATATGTTTGGATGCGCGATATGAGTACGGAAAAATTATGACATTTCAGAAAAACAAGATGGCGGCCTATATGATTTTTGCAACTCTTTTGTTTTCCAACCGATTTCGTTGAAACTCGCAATCTTTGAAGAAAGTAGTAAATGATTAATAGAAAAAGTGGAAAATTTTGGAAAAACAAGATGGCCGCCGTACAAATTTCGTCGGTGTCTATCTCGGAGGCTATAAAAGATGGAAGAGTGGTTTCTTGGCAAAATATGATCAGGATCCGGAGGTCTACTCAGTGAAACAAACTCTACATGCTCGCGGACCACTTTAGTGGTCCGCGCACCCACGCACCCTACTTTATTAACCTCAACTACCCCGTTTTTACAAAAAATGATATGAATGTCGTTTTCAGAGTTTTCCAGGGTGCTGATTTTGATAACGACATTTATTTTGAAATCCAAGATGGCGGACATGCACTTTTTAAGAAAAAAATTGATATGGATGTCGTTTTGTGGGTTTTTGTGGTGAATTGTGTATCTCAATAAATAAATTTGGTTAAATATAATAAAGTTAACATAACCACGTCACGCGAGCTGCTTTAGCAGCTCGCGCACCGAGCAAAACACTAGTTATACTATATATAGCTCGATTACCACTGACTCACTGACTCATTGACATAATTGTTCTCCTAGAAAGAGACGGAAAATGATATAATGATGTAGGGGAGATGTGTTCGGATGCGGGATTCGACTGGGGAAAAATTATGACATTTCGGAAAAACAAGATGGCGGCCGATGTGATTTTTGCAGCTCCGTTGTTTTCCAATCGATTTTGTTAAATTTTGCAAACTTTGTAGAAAGTAGTAAATGATTAACAGAAAATGTCGAAAAAATTGGAAAAACAAGATGGCGGCTGAGTCGTAGCGTTTCAAAATTTTTGATTTTTCGACCCCGAACCGCGGCGCCACAGATCCGAGACGGGGTAGTCGAGGATAACTATTTTTTCGTGTTTCGCCCACGATTATCCTGTATTTTGACAGAATGGGAGTGGTTTTAAAAAATTCAAAATGGCGGCTGTCATGGCGGCTGTTTTGTTCGAGGTACGAAAAAACGCAATTTTAAAAGTAAATATCTCAAAGTTGGCAACATCGGAGCGATTCGGCTTCTATGAAGCGGTTGTACGTATAGACTCGAGGTATAGATCGGTGGGAAAAAATTACCCCATTTTTTGGGGAAATTTCAAGATTTTCGGGAAATTGAAAAAAATCGAAATACGGACTTTTCGCAAAATCCGAGTATGAGCGATTATGTGTTTTGATCATACAAATGACATTTGGGTATTTTTGTCGCCGGAGACTGGCAACACTGGAATTTATCAAAGTAAAAGTGATTTTCGACACGGTCTTTTTCACGGTATCCCCTTTCGCGTGGGTGCGAGCGAGAGGAAAGATTGAAACGTCATCGGGCGCGGTATATCCTGTAGTTAATAGGAAAATTATGAAACCGTGTAAAATCTTTCTGTGAAACGAGTTGGCGGCCATTTTGTATTTTTTTTTATTTTTCGAAATTTTGACCACGTTTTTGAGGCAGTTGGCAACATTTTGGAAAGTCGACATGTATCAATCGATTGTGTGACTCAACCAGCAGTATCGAAATATGTACACAGTGTTGCCACATTTGGGGAGATTTTCGAGATTTTCCCCAAAAACTCCTCCTGTAAAATTTTGTATGAAATTTTTTTTTTCACTGATGGTTTCGTATAGGAAACAAAAAAAAAATCGAGGAAAAATTTGGAAATAGCTGATGATCGAGGATGTCGGAGACGGGTGAAGGGTCCGCTCAAGGTATTGAAGATAGGTGGGGGGTGCTCGACCAAATGTCATTCATGACATCATCCAATTGCCAAAAAGCTGAAAAAAAATTCAAAATGGCGAAGAAAAGATGGCCGCCATACAAATTTCGCCGGCGTCCAGCTCGGAGGGTATAAAAGATGGAGGTGCGGTTTCTCGGCAAAAGAGGATCAGGATCCAAAGGTCTAATCGATGAATAGAAAAAAAATTCAAAATGGCGGAATTTATTTTCCCATACATTTTGTATGGCGAATATTGAATGTCTCATTCTCCTAGAAAGAGACGGAAAACGATACGATAATGTAGGGGAGATATGTTTTGAAGCGCGATATGAGTAGGGAAAAATTATGACATTTCAGAAAAACAAGATGGCGGCCTATATGATTTTTGCAACTCTTTTGTTTTCCAACTGATTTCGTTGAAACTCGCAATCTTTGAAGAATGTACTAAACGATTAATAGAAAAAGTGGAAAATTTTGGAAAAACAAGATGGCCGCCGTACAAATTTCGTCGGTGTCTATCTCGGAGGCTATAAAAGATGGAAGAATGGTTTCTTGGCAAAAGATGTTTAGGGTCCGAAGGTCTACTCGGTGGAACAAACTCTGCATGCTCGCGGACCACTTTAGTGGTCCGCGCACCCACGCACCCTACTTTATTACCCTCAACTACCCCGTTTTTACAAAAAATGATATGGATGTCGTTTTCAGAGTTTTCCAGGGGCTGATTTTGATAACGACATTTATTTTGAAATCCAAGATGGCGGACATGCCTTTTTTAAGAAAAAAATCGATATGGGTGTCGTTTTATGGTGTTTTCGCGGTGAATTTTGCATCTTAATAACTCGATTCGGTTTAATACAATAAAGCTTAACATTACCACGTCACGCGAGCTGCTTTAGCAGCTCGCGCACCGAGCAAAACACTAGTTATTATACTATATATAGCTCGATTACCACTGACTCACTGACTCACTCATTGACATAATTGTTCTCCTAGAAAGAGACGGAAAATGATATAGTGATGTAGGGGAGTTGTGTTCGGATTCGGGAACCCTCTGGGGAAAAATTATGACATTTCGGAAAAACAAGATGGCGGCCGAGGTGATTTTTGCAGCTCCGTTGTTTTTCAACCGATTTTGTTGAATTTTGCAAACTTTGAAGAAAGTAGTAAATAATTAACAGAAAATGTGGAAAAAATTGGAAAAACAAGATGGCGGCCGAGCCGTAGCGTTTTCAAAATTTTGATTTTTCGACCCCGAACCGCGGCGCCACAGATCCGAAACGGGGTAATCGAGGATAATTATTTTTTCAGGGTTCGTCTACGAATATCCTGAATTTTGACGGAAAGGGAGTGATTTTTAAAAATTCAAGATGGCGGCTGTCGTGGCGGCCATTATGCTAGAGGTACGATAAAACGCAATTTTGAAATTCAAATTTTTCCCAGTTGACGACGTCAGAGCGTTTCGGCTTCTATCAAGCGATTGTACGTATAGGCTCGAGGTGTAGATTGGAGGAAAAAAATTACCCCATTTTTCGGGAAATTTTGAGATTTTCGGGAAATTGTAAAAAATCGAAATACGGACTTTTCGCAAAATCCGAGTATGAGCGATTATGTGTTTTGATTGTACAAATGACATTTCGGTATTTTTGTCGCCGGAGAGTGGCAACACTGGAATTTATCAAAGAAAAAGTGATTTTCGACGTGGTCTTTTTTCAGGGGCGATCGTTTCGCGTGTGTGCGAGCGAGATGAGAGATTGAAACGTCATCGGGAGCGGTATATCCTGTAGTTAATAGGAAAATTATGAAACCGTGTAAAATCTTTCTGTGAAACGAGTTGGCGGCCATTTTGTATTTTTTTTAATTTTTCGAAATTTTGATCACGTTTTTGAGGCAGTTGGCAACATTTTGGAAAGTCAATATGTATGAATCGATTGTGTATCTCGGCTGGCAGTATGGAGATATGCAACCGGTGTTGCCACATTTGGGGAGATTTTCGAGATTTTAAACTAGAAAACTCCTGTAAAATTTTGTATGAAAAATTTTTTTTTCACTGATGGTGTTATATAGAAAACAAAAAGTTAGTAAGCCAAAATTATGGAGACAGCTGATGATTGAGGATTTCGGAGACGGGTGAAGGGTCCGCTTAAGGTATTGAAGATAGGTGGGGGGAGCTCGAGCAAATGTCATTCATGACGTCATCCAATTGCCAAAAAGCTGAAAAAAAATTCAAAATGGCGAAGAAAAGATGGCCGCCATACAAATTTCACCGGTGTCCAGCTCGGAGGGTATAAAAGATGGAAGTGTGGTTTCTTGGCAAAAGAGAATCACGATCCGAAGGTCTACTCGATGAATAGAAAAAAAATTCAAAATGGCGGAATTTATTTTTCCATACATTTTGTATGGCGATTATGAATGTCTCATTCTCCTAGAAAGAGACGGAAAACGATACATTGATGTATGGGAGATATGTTCGGATGCGCGATATGAGTAGGGGAAAATTATGAAATTTCAGAAAAACAAGATGGCGACCGACGTGATTTTTGCAACTCTTTTGTTTTCCAACCGATTTCGTTGAAACTCGCAATCTTTAAAGAATGTACTAAACGATTAATAGAAAAAGTGGAAAATTTTGGAAAAACAAGATGGCCGCCGTACAAATTTCGTCGGTGTCTATCTCGGAGGCTATAAAAGATGGAAGAGTGGTTTCGTGGCAAAAGATGATCAGGGTTCGGACCTTCGGAGGTCTACTCGGTGGAACAAACTCTGCATGCTCGCGGACCACTTTAGTGGTCCGCGCACCCACGCACCCTACTAAATTATTATCCTAATTTTTAAAAAATAATATGGATTTAAAAGTTAAATATCCCAAAGTTGGCAACATCGGAGCGATTCGACTTCTATGAAGCGGTTGTACGTATAGACTCGAGGTATAGATTGGAGGGGAAAAGTTACTCCATTTTTCGGGAAATTTCAAGATTTTCGGGAAATTGTAAAAAATCGAAATACGGGCTTTTTGAAAAATCTAAGTATGAGCGATTACGTGTTTTGCTCGTACAAATGACATTTGGGTATTTTTGTCGCCGGAGACTGGCAACACTGGAATTTATCAAAAAAAAAGTGATTTTCGACATTGTCTTTTTTCAGGGACGATCATTTCGCGTGGGTGCGAGCGAGAGAAGAGATTGAAACGTCATCGGGAGCGGTATATCCTGTAGTTAATAGGAAAGTTGTAAAATTATCTAATTTGCTTCTGCAAAAAGAGTTGGTGGCCATTTTGTATTTTCTTCAAATTTTCCGAAATTTTGATCACGTTTTTGAGGCACTTGGCAACATTTTGGAAAGTCGACATGTATCAATCGATTGTGTGACTCAACCAGCAGTATCGAAATATGTAAACGGTGTTGCCACATTTGGGGAGTTTTTCGAAATTTTCCCCAAAAACTCCTCCTGTAAAATTTTGTATGAAATTTTTTTTTCCACTGATGGTTTCATATAGAAAACAAAAAAAAAAATCGAGGAAAAATTTGGAAATAGCTGATGATCGAGGATGTCGGAGACGGGTGAAGGGTCCGCTCAAGGTATTGAAGATAGGTGGGGGGTGCTCGAGCAAATGTCATTCATGACGTCATCCAATTGCCAAATAGCTGGAAAAAAATTCAAAATGGCGAAGAAAAGATGGCCGCCATACAAATTTCGCCGGTGTCCAGCTCGGAGGGTATAAAAGATGGAGGTGTGGTTTCTTGGCAAGAGATGATCAGGGTCCGAAGGTCTACTCGATGAATAGAAAAAAAATTCAAAATGGCGGAATTTATTTTCCCATACATTTTGTATGGCGAATATTGAATGTCTCATTCTCCTAGAAAGAGACGGAAAACGATACGATAATGTAGGGGAGATATGTTTTGAAGCGCGATATGAGTAGGGAAAAATTATGACATTTCAGAAAAACAAGATGGCGGCCTATATGATTTTTGCAACTCTTTTGTTTTCCAACCGATTTCGTTGAAACTCGCAATCTTTAAAGAATGTAGTAAACGATTAATAGAAAAAGTGGAAAATTTTGAAAAAACAAGATGGCCGCCGTACAAATTTCGTCGGTGTCTATCTCGGAGGCTATAAAAGATGGAAGAGTGGTTTCTTGGCAAAAGATGATCAGGGTCCGAAAGTCTACTCGGTGGAACAAACTCTGCATGCTCGCGGACCACTTTAGTGGTCCGCGCACCCACGCACCCTACTTTATTAACCTCAACTACCCCGTTTTTACAAAAAATGATATGGATGTCGTTTTCAGAGTTTTCCAGGGTGCTCATTTTGATAACGTCATTTATTTTGAAATCCAAGATGGCGGGCGTGCACTTTTAAAAAAAAAATTGATATAGGTGTCGTTTTATGGGGTTTTCGGGGTAATTTGTGTATCTTAATTAAAAAAATCGGTTTAATACAACTTATAAACCTAACTACGTCACGCGAGCTGCTTTAGCAGCTCGCGCACCGAGCAAAACACTAGTTATTATACTATATATAGCTCGATTACCACTCACTCATTGACATAATTGTTCTCCTAGAAAGAGAAGGAAAATGATATAATGATATAGGGGAGATGTGTTCGGGTGGGGGAGTCGACTGGGGAAAAATTATGACATTTCGGAAAAACAAGATGGCGGCCGCCGTGATTTTTGCAGCTCCGTTGTTTTCCAACCGATTTCGTTGAATTTTGCAATATTTGAAGAAAATAGTAAACGATTAATAGGAAATGTCGAAAAAATTGAAAAAACAAGATGGCGGCCGAGCTGGAGCGTTTTCAAAATTTTCATTTTTCGATCCCTAACCGCGGCGCCAATGATCCGAAACGGAGAAGTCGAGGATAATTATTTTTTCGTGTTTCGCCCACGATTATCCTGTATTTTGACAAAACGGGAGTAGTTTTTAAAAATTCAAGATGGCGGCTGTCATGGCGGTCGTTTTGTTCGAGGTACGAAAAAACGTAATTTTAAAATTCGAATATGTCAAAGTTGGCAACATCGGAGCGGTTCGGCTTCTATGAAGCGATTGTACGTACAGGCTCAAGGTATAGTTTGCAGGAAAAAAATTACCCAATTTTTAGGGAAATTTCAAGATTTTCGGGAAATTGTAAAAAATCGAAATACGCACTTTTAGCAAAATCCGAGTATGAGCGATTATGTGTTTCGCTCGTGCAAATGACATTTAGGTACTTTTGTTACCAGAGACTGGCAACACTGGAATTTATCAAAGTAAAAGTGATTTTTGACACGGTCTTTTTCACGGTATCCCCTTTCGCGTGGGTGCGAGCGAGAGGCAAGATTGAAACGTCATTGGGAGCGGTATATCCAGTAGTTAATAGGAAAATTATGAAACCGTGTAAAATCTTTCTGTGAAACGAGCTGGCGGCCATTTTGTATTTTTTTTAACTTTTCGAAATTTTGATCAAGTTTTTGAGGCAGTTGGCAACATTTTGGAAAGTCAATATGTATGAATCGATTGTGTATCTCAGCTGGCAGTATAGAGATATGCAACCGGTGTTGCCAGTTTTGGGGAGATTTTCGAGATTTTCAACTAAGAAACTCCTGTAAAATTTTGTATGAAAATTTTTTTTTCACTGATGGTTTCGTATAGAAAACAAAAAGTTAGTAAGCCAAAATTATGGAGAGAGCTGATGATTGAGGGTTTCGGAGACGGGTGGAGGGCCCGCTTAAGGTATTGAAGATAGGTGGGGGGTGCTCGAGCAAATGTCATTCATGACGTCATCCAATTGCCAAAAAGCTGAAAAAAAATTCAAAATGGCGAAGAAAAGATGGCCGCCATACAAATTTCGCTGGTGTCCAGCTCAGAGGGTATAAAAGATGAAAGTGAGGTTTTTTGGCAAGAGATGATCAGGATCCGAAGGTCTACTCGATGAATAGAAAAAAAATCCAAAATGGCGGAATTTTTTTTTCCATACATTTTGTATGGCGAATATTGAATGCCTCATTCTCCTAGAAAGAGACAGAAAACGATACATTGATGTATGGGAGATATGTTTGGATGTGCGATATGAGTAGGGGAAAATTATGATATTTCAGAAAAACAAGATGGCGGCCTATATGATTTTTGCAACTCTATTGTTTTTCGACCGATTTCGTTGAAACTCGCAATCTTGGAAGAAAGTAGTAAACGATTAATGGAAATAGTGGAAAAATTTGGAAAAACAAGATGGCCGCCACACAAACTTCGTCGGTGTCTATCTCGGAGGGTATAAAAGATGGAAGACTGGTTTCCCGGCAAAAGATGATCAGGAACCGAAGGTCTACTCGGTGGAACAAACTCTGCATGCTCGCGGACCACTTTAGTGGTTTAGTGGATTTGGTTAAATATAATAAAGTTAACATAACCACGTCACGTGAGCTGCTTTAGCAGCTCGCGCACCGAGCAAAACACTAGTTATTATACTATATATAGCTCAATTACCACTGACTCACTCACTCATTGACATAATTGTTCTCCTAGAAAGGTCTACTCGGTGAAACAAACTCTGCATGCTCGCGGACCACTTTAGTGGTCCGCGCACCCACGCACCCTACTAAATTATTATCCTAATTTACAAAAAATAATATGGATATCGTTTTCAGGGTTTTTCTGGGTGCTGATTTTGATAACGACATTTATTTTCAAATCCAAGATGGCGGACTTACATTTTCTACAAAAAATAGAAATGCCTGTCATTTTATGGGGTTTTTCGGGGTGAATTATGTATCTTAATAAATTGAAAAATTTGGAAATAGCTGATGATCGAGGATGTCGGAGACGGGTGAAGGGTCCGCTCAAGGTATTGAAGATAGGTGGGGGGTGCTCGACCAAATGTCATTCATGACGTCATCCAATTGCCAAAAAGCTGAAAAAAAAATTCAAAATGGCGAAGAAAAGATGGCCGCCATACAAATTTCGCCGGCATCCAGCTCGGAGGGTATAAAAGATGGAGGTGCGGCTTCGTGGCAAAAGAGGATCAGGATCCAAAGGTCTAATCGATGAATAGAAAAAAAATTCAAAATGGCGGAATTTATTTTCCCATACATTTTGTATGGCGAATATTGAATGTCTCATTCTCCTAGAAAGAGACAGAAAACGATACATTAATGTATGGGAGATATGTTCGGATGCGCAATAATATGAGTAGGGGAAAATTATGACATTTCAGAAAAACATGATGTCGTTTTCAGGGTTTTCCAGGGTGCTGATTTTGATAATGACATTCAATTTCAAATCCAAGATGGTGGATTTACATTTTCTACAAAAAATAGAAATGCCTGTCATTTTATGGGTTTTTTCGGGGTGAATTAATCGGGGTTAATAAATAAATTTATTTTATATAATTAAGTCTACCTTACCACGTCACGTGAGCTGCTTTAGCAGCTCGCGCACCGAGCAAAACACTAGTTATTATACTATATATAGCTCGATTACCACTGACTGACTCACTCATTGACATAATTGTTCTCCTAGAAAGAGAAGGAAAATGATATAGTGATGCAGGGGAGATGTGTTCGGATTCGGGAACCCTCTGGGGAAAAATTATGACTTTTCGGAAAAACAAGATGGCGGCCGACGTGATTTTTGCAGCTCCGTTGTTTTCCAACCGATTTCGTTGAATTTTGCAATCTTTGAAGAAAATAGTAAACGATTAATGGGAAATGTCGAAAAAATTGAAAAAACAAGATGGCGGCCGAACCGTAGCGTTTTCAAAATTTTGATTTTTCGACCCCGAACCGCGGCGCCACAGATCCGAAACGGGAAATCGATAATAATTATTTTTTTCTGGTTTCGTCTATGATTATCCTGAATTTTGACGGAATGGGAGTGGTTTTTAAAAATTCAAGATGGCGGCTGTCGTGGCGGCCATTATGTTAGAGGTACGAAAAAACGCAATTTTAAAAGTTAAATATCTCAAAGTTGGCAACATCGGAGCGATTCGGCTTCTATGAAGCGATTGTACGTATAGGCTTGAGGTATAGATTGGAGGAAAGAAATTACCCCATTTTTTGGGGAAATTTCAAGATTTTCAGGACATTGAAAAAAATCGAAATACGGACTTTTCGCAAAATTCGAGTATGACCGATTATGTGTTTTGATCATACAAATGACATTTGGGTATTTTTGTCGCCGGAGACTGGCAACACTGGAATTTATCAAAGAAAAAATGATTTTCGACGTGGTCTTTTTTTAGGGGCGATCGTTTCGCGTGGGTGTGAGCGAGAGGAGAGATTGAAACGTCATCGGGAGCGGTATATCCTGTAGTTATTGGAAAAGTTGTACAACGATGTAATTTATTTCTGCAAAACGAGTTGGCGGCCATTTTGTATTTTTTTTAATTTTTTGAAATTTTGATCACGTTTTTGAGGCAGTTGGCAACATTTTGGAAAGTCAGTATGTATGAATCGATTGTGTATCTCGGCTGGCAGTATGAAGATATGCAACCGGTGTTGCCACTTTTGGGGAGATTTTCGAGATTTTCAACTAGAAAACTCCTGTAAAATTTTGTATGAAAAATTTTTTTTTCACTGATGGTGTCGTATAGAAAACAAAAACTTAGTAAGCCAAAATTATGGAGAGAGCTGATGATTGAGGGTTTCGGAGACGGGTGAAGGGTCCGCTCAAGGTATTGAAGATAGGTGGGGGGTGCTCGACCAAATGTCATTCATGACATCATCCAATTGCCAAAAAGCTGAAAAAAAATTCAAAATGGCGAAGAAAAGATGGCCGCCATACAAATTTCGCCGGCGTCCAGCTCGGAGGGTATAAAAGATGGAGGTGTGGTTTCTTGGAAAAAGAGGATCAGGATCCAAAGGTCTACTCGATGAATAGAAAAAAAATTCAAAATGGCGGAATTTATTTTCCCATACATTTTGTATGGCGAATATTGAATGTCTCATTCTCCTAGAAAGAGACGGAAAACGATACGATAATGTAGGGGAGATATGTTTTGAAGCGCGATATGAGTAGGGAAAAATTATGACATTTCAGAAAAACAAGATGGCGGCCTATATGATTTTTGCAACTCTTTTGTTTTCCAACCGATTTCGTTGAAACTCGCAATCTTTGAAGAATGTAGTAAACGATTAATAGAAAAAGTGGAAAATTTTGGAAAAACAAGATGGCCGCCGTACAATTTTCGTCGGTGTCTATCTCGGAGGCTATAAAAGATGGAAGAGTGGTTTCTTGGCAAAAGATGATCAGGGTCCGAAGGTCTACTCGATGAAACAAACTCTGCATGCTCGCGGACCACTTTAGTGGTCCGCGCACCCACGCACCCTACTAAATTATTATCCTAATCTACAAAAAATAATATGGATGTCGTGTTCAGGGTTTTCCAGGGTGCTGATCTTGATAATGACATTTATTTTCAAATCCAAGATGGCGGACTTACTTTTTCTACAAAAAATAGAAATGCCTGTCATTTTATGGGGTTTTTCGGGGTGAATTATGTATCTTAATAAATCAATTTGGTTTTATGTAATAAAGTTAACCTTACCACGTCACGCGAGCTGCTTTAGCAGCTCGCGCACCGAGCAAAAGCTAGTTATACTATATATAGCTCGATTACCACTCACTGACTCACTGACTCATTGACATAATTGTTCTCCTAGAAGGAGACGGAAAATGATATAGTGATGTAGGGGAGTTGTGTTCGGATGGAGGAGTCAACTGGGGAAAAATTATGACATTTCAGAAAAACAAGATGGCAGCCGATGTGAGTTTTGCAGCTCCGTTGTTTTCCAACCGATTTCGTTGAATTTTGCAATCTTTGAAGAAAATAGGAAACGATTAATAAAAAAAGTGGAAAATATTGGAAAAACAAGATGGCGGCCGAACCGTAGCGTTTTCAAAATTTTCATTTTTCGACCCCTAACCGCGGCGCCACAGATCCGAGACGGGATAGTCGAGAATAATTATTTTTTCACGTTTCGCCCATGATTATCCTGTATTTTGACAGAACGGGAGTGGTTTTTAAAAATTCAAGATGGCGGCTGTCATGGCGGCCGTTTTGTTCGAGGTATGAAAAAACGCAATTTTAAAAGTTAAATATCTCAAAGTTGGCAACATCGGAGCGATTCGGCTTCTATCAAGCGATTGTACGTATGAAATTGAGGTATAGATTGGTGGGGAAAAATTACCCCATTTTTAGGGAAATTTCAAGATTTTTGCGAAAATGTAAAAAATCGAAATACGGACTTTTCGCAAAATCCGAGTATGAGCGATTATATGTTTTGCTCGTACAAATGACATTTGCGTATTTTTGTCGCCGGAGACTGGCAACACTGGAATTTATCAAAAAAAAAGTGATTTTCGACATTGTCTTTTTTCAGGGACGATCATTTCGCGTGGGTGCGAGCGAGAGGAGAGATTGAAACGTCATCGGGAGCGGTATATCCTGTAGTTAATAGAAAAGTTGTAAAATTATCTAATTTGCTTCTGCAAAAAGAGTTGGTGGCCATTTTGTATTTTCTTCAAATTTTCCGAAATTTTGATCACGTTTTTGAGGCAGTTGGCAACATTTTGGAAAGTCGACATGTATCAATCGATTGTGTGACTCAACCAGCAGTATCGAAATATGTAAACAGTGTTGCCACATTTGGGGAGATTTTCGAGATTTTCCCCAAAAACTCCTCCTGTAAAATTTTGTATGAAAAATTTTTTTTTCACTGATGGTTTCGTATAGAAAACAAAAAAAAAATCGAGGAAAAATTTGGAAATAGCTGATGATCGAGGATGTCGGAGACGGGTGGAGGGTCCGCTCAAGGTATTGAAGATAAGTGGGGGGTGCTCGACCAAATGTCATTCATGACATCATCCAATTGCCAAAAAGCTGAAAATAAATTCAAAATGGCGAAGAAAAAATGGCCGCCATACAAATTTCGCCGGCGTCCAGCTCGGAGGGTATAAAAGATGGAAGTATGGTTTCTTGGCAAGAGATGATCAGGGTCCGAAGGTCTACTCGATGAATAGAAAAAAAATTCAAAATGGCGGATTTTTTTTCCCCATAGAAAATGTATGGCGAATATTGAATGTCTCATTCTCCTAGAAAGAGACGGAAAACGATACGATAATGTAGGACAGATGTGTTTGGCTGGTGGAAGCAAGTAGGGAAAAATTATGACATTTCAGAAAAACAAGATGGCGACCGACGTGATTTTTGCAACTCTTTTGTTTTCCAACCGATTTCGTTGAAACTCGCAACCTTTGAAGAAAGTAGTTAACGATTAATAAAAAAAGTGGAAAATATTGGAAAAACAAGATGGCCGCCGTACAAATTTCGTCGGTGTCTATCTCGGAGGCTATAAAAGATGGAAGAGTGGTTTCTTGGCAAAAGGTGATCAGGATCCGAGGGTCTACTCGGTGGAACAAACTCTGCATGCTCGCGGACCACTTTAGTGGTCCGCGCACCCACGCACCTACTTTATTAACCTCAACTACCCCGTTTTTACAAAAAATGATATGGATGTCGTTTTCAGAGTTTTCTAGCGTGCTGATTTTGATAACGACATTTATTTTGAAATCCAAGATGGCGGACATGCACTTTTTAAGAAAAAAATTGATATGGGTGTCGTTTTGTGGGTTTTTGTGGTGAATTGTGTATCTTAATAAATAAATTGGGTTATTAAATATAATAAAGTTAACATACCCACGTCACGCGAGCTGCTTTAGCAGCTCGCGCACCGAGCAAAACACTAGTTATACTATATATAGCTCGATTACCACTCACTCACTGACTGACTCATTGACATAATTGTTCTCCTAGAAAGAGACGGAAAATGATATAGTGATGTAGGGGAGATGTGGTCGGATTCGGGAGTCCTCTGGGGAAAAATTATGACATTTCAGAAAAACAAGATGGCGGCCGAGGAGATTTTTGCAGCTCCTTTGTTTTTTAAGGGACTCCGTTCAAATTCGCAACTATTAAAGAATGTAGTATACGATTAATGAGAAATGTCGAAAAAATTGGAAAAACAAGATGGTGGCCGAGCCGCAGCGTTTTGAAAATTTTGATTTTTCGACCCCGAACCGCGGCGCCACAGATCCGAGACGGGGTAGTCGAGGATAATTATTTTTTCGTGTTTCGCCCACAATTATCCTGTATTTTGACAGAATGGGAGTGATTTTTAAAAATTCAAGATGGCGGCTGTCATGGCGGCCGTTATGTTAGAGGTATGAAAAAACGCAATTTTAAAAGTTAAATATCTCAAAGTTGGCAACATTGGAACGATTCGGCTTCTATCAAGCGATTGTACGTATAGGCTCGAGGTATAGATTGGAGGAAAAAAATTACCCCATTTTTTGGGGAAATTTCAAGATTTTCGGGAAATTGTAAAAAATCGAAATACGGGCTTTTTGAAAAATCCGAGTATAAGCGATTACGTGTTTTACTCGTACAAATGACATTTGGATATTTTTGTTGCCGGAGACTGGCAACACTGGAATTTATCAAAGTAAAAGTGATTTTCGACACGGTCTTTTTCACGGTATCCCCTTTCGCGTAGGTGCGAGCGAGAGGAAAGATTGAAACGTCATCGGGCGCGGTATATCCTGTAGTTAATAGGAAAGTTATGAAACCGTGTAAAATCTTTCTGTGAAACGAGTTGGCGGCCATTTTGTATTTTTTTTTATTTTTCGAAATTTTGACCACGTTTTTGAGGCAGTTGGCAACATTTTGGAAAGTCGACATATATCAATCGATTGTGTGACTCAACCAGCAGTATCAAAATATGTAAACAGTGTTGCCACATTTGGGGAGATTTTCGAGATTCTCCCCAAAAACTCCTCCTGTAAAATTTTGTATGAAATTTTTTTTTCCACTGATGGTTTCGTATAGAAAACAAAAAAAAAATCGAGGAAAAATTTGGAAATAGCTGATGATCGAGGATGTCGGAGACGGGTGAAGGGTCCGCTCAAGGTATTGAAGATAGGTGGGGGGTGCTCGACCAAATGTCATTCATGACGTCATACAATTGCCAAAAAGCTGAAAAAAAATTCAAAATGGCGAAAAAAAGATGGCCGCCATACAAATTTTGCCGGCGTCCAGCTCGGAGGGTATAAAAGATGGAAGTGTGGTTTCTTGACAAAAGAGGATCAGAATCCAAAGGTCTACTCGATGAATAGAAAAAAAAATCAAAATGGCGGAATTTATTTTTCCATACATTTTGTATGGCGAATATTTTATGTTTTATTCTCCTAGAAAGAAACAATAAACGATACGATGATGTTCGGGAGATATGTTCGGGTGCACGATATGAGTAGGGAAAAATTATGATATTTCAGAAAAACAAGATGGCGGCCGACGTGATTTTTGCAACTCTTTTGTTTTCCAACCGATTTCGTTGAAACTCGCAATCTTTGAAGAATGTAGTAAACGATTAATAGGAAAAGTGGAAAATTTTGGAAAAACAAGATGGCCGCCGTATAAATTTCGTCGATGTCTATCTCGGAGGCTATAAAAGATGGAAGAGTGGTTTCTTGGCAAAAGATGATCAGGGTCCAAAGGTCTACTCGGTGGAATAAACTCTGCATGCTCGCGGACCACTTTAGTGGTCCGCGCACCCACGCACCCTACTAAATTATAATCCTAATCTACAAAAAATAATATGGATGTCGTTTTCAGAGTTTTCCAGAGCGCTGATTTTGATAACGACATTTATTTTGAAATCCAAGATGGCGGGCGTGCACTTTATAAGAAAAAAATTGATATAGGTGTCGTTTTATGGGGTTTTCGGGGTAATTTGTGTATCTTAATAAAAAAAATCGGTTCAATACAACTCATAAACCTAACCACGTCACGTGAGCTGCTTTAGCAGCTCGCGCACCGAGCAAAACACTAGTTATACTATATATAGCTCGATTACCACTGACTGACTGACTCATTGACATAATTGTTCTCCTAGAAAGAGAAGGAAAATGATATAGTGATGTAGAGGAGATGTGTTTGGATTCGGGAACCCTCTGGGGAAAAATTATGACTTTTCGGAAAAACAAGATGGCGGCCGACGTGATTTTTGCAGCTCCGTTGTTTTCCAACCGATTTCGTTGAATTTTGCAATCTTTGAAGAAAGTAGTAAATGATTGATAAAAAAAGTAGAAAAAATTGGAAAAACAAGATGGCGGCCGAGCCGTAGCGTTTTCAAAATTTTGATTTTTCGACCCCGAACCGCGGCGCCACAGATCCGAAACGGGAAATCGATAATAATTATTTTGTTCTGGTTTCGTCTACGATTATCCTGAATTTTGACAGAACGGGAGTAGTTTTTAATAATTCAAGATGGCGGCTGTCGTGGCGGCCATTATGTTAGAGACACGAAAAATCGCAATTTTAAAAGTTAAATATCTCAAAGTTGCCAACATCGGAGCGATTCGGCTTCTATGAAGCGGTTGTACGTATAGACTCGAGGTATAGATTGGTGGGGAAAAATTACCCCATTTTTCGGGAAATTTCAAGGTTTTTGGGAAAATGTAAAAAATCGAAATACGGACTTTTTGCAAAATCCGAGTATGAACGATTACGTGTTTTGCTCGTACAAATGACATTTGAGTATTTTCGTCGCCGGAGACTGGCAACACTGGAATTTATCAAAAAAAAAGTTATTTTCGACGTGGTCTTTTTTTAGGGGCGATCGTTTCGCGTGGGTGCAAGCGAGAGGAGAGATTGAACCGTCATCGGGAGCGGTATATCCTGTAGTTAATAGGAAAGTTGTAAAATTATCTAATTTGCTTCTGCAAAAAGAGTTGGTGGCCATTTTGTATTTTCTTTAAATTTTCCGATATTTTGATCATGTTTTTGTGGCAGTTGGCAACATTTTGGAAAGTCGACATGTATCAATCGATTGTGTGACTCAACCAGCAGTATCGAAATATGTAAACAGTGTTGCCACATTTGGGGAAATTTTCGAGATTTTCCCCAAAAACTCCTCCTGTAAAATTTTGTATGAAATTATTTTTTTTCACTGATGGTTTCATATAGAAAACAAAAAAAAAATCGAGGAAAAATTTGGAAATAGCTGATGATCGAGGATGTCGGAGACGGGTGAAGGGTCCGCTCAAGGTATTGAAGATAGGTGGGGGGTGCTCGACCAAATGTCATTCATGACGTCATCCAATTGCCAAAAAGCTGAAAAAAAATTCAAAATGGCGAAGAAAAAATGGCCGCCATACAAATTTCACCGGTGTCCAGCTCGGAGGGTATAAAAGGTGGAAGTGTGGTTTCTTGGCAAAAGAGAATCAAGATCCGAAGGTCTACTCGATGAATAGAAAAAAAATTCAAAATGGCGGAATTTATTTTTCCATACATTTTGTATGGCGATTATGAATGTCTCATTCTCCTAGAAAGAGACGGAAAACGATACATTGATGTTTGGGAGATATGTTCGGATGCGCGATATGAGTAGGGGAAAATTATGAAATTTCAGAAAAACAAGATGGCGACCGACGTGATTTTTGCAACTCTTTTGTTTTCCAACCGATTTCGTTGAAACTCGCAATCTTTGAAGAATGTACTAAACGATTAATAGAAAAAGTGGAAAATTTTGGAAAAACAAAATGGCCGCCGTACAAATTTCGTCGGTGTCTATCTCGGAGGCTATAAAAGATGGAAGAGTGGTTTCTTGGCAAAAGATGATCAGGGTCCGAAGGTCTACTCGGTGGAACAAACGCTGCATGCTCGCGGACCACTTTAGTGGTCCGCGCACCCACGCACCCTACTAACTTATTATCCTAATTTACAAAAAATAATATGGATATCGTTTTCAGGGTTTCCAGGGTGCTGATTTTGATAATGACATTTATTTTCAAATCCAAGATTGCGGACTTACATTTTCTACAAAAAATAGAAATGCCTGTCATTTTATGGGGTTTTTCGGGGTGAATTATCTTAATAAATCAATTTGGTTTTATATAATAAAAAAGTTAACCTTACCACGTCACGTGAGCTGCTTTAGCAGCTCGCGCACCGAGCAAAAACTAGTTATTATTATACTATATATAGCTCGATTACCACTCACTGACTCACTGACTCACTCATTGACATAATTGTTCTCCTAGAAAGAGACGGAAAATGATATAATGATGTAGGGGAGTTGTGTTCGGATTCGGGAACCCTCTGGGGAAAAATTATGACATTTCAGATAAACAAGATGGCGGCCGTCGTCATTTTTGCAGCTCCTTTGTTTTTTAAGGGACTCCGTTCAAACTCGCAACTATTAAAGAATGTAGTAAACGGTTACCAGAAAATGTGGAAAAAATTGGAAAAACAAGATGGCGGCCGAGTCGTAGCGTTTCAAAATTTTTGATTTTTCGACCCCGAACCGCGGCGCCACAGATCCGAGACGGGGTAATCGAGGATAGTTATTTTTTCTGGTTTCGCCCACGATTATCCTGTATTTTGACAGAACGAGAGTGGTTTTTAAAAATTCAAGATGGCGGCTGTCGTGGCGGCCATTATGTTAGAGGTACGAAAAAACGCAATTTTAAAATTCAAATATCTCAAAGTTGGCAACATCAGAGCGATTCGGCTTCTATGAAGCGATTGTACATATGAACTTGAGGTATAGATTGGTGGGGAAAAATTACCCCATTTTTCGGGAAATTTTAAGATTTTCGGGAAATTGTAAAAAATCGAAATACGGACTTTTTGCAAAATCCGAGTATGAGCGATTACGTGTTTTGCTCGTACAAATGACATTTGGGTATTTTTGTCACCGAAGACTGGCAACACTGGAATTTATCAAAGTAAAAGTGATTTTCGACGCGGTCTTTTTCACGGTATCCCCTTTCGCGTGGGTGCGAGCGAGAGGAAAGATTGAAACGTCATCGGGAGCGGCATATCCTGTAGTTTATAGGAAAATTATGAAACCGTATAAAATCTTTCTGTGAAACGAGTTGGCGGCCATTTTGTATTTTTTTTCATTTTTCGAAATTTTGATCACGTTTTTGAGGCAGTTGGCAACATTTTGGAAAGTCAATATGTATGAATCGATTGTGTATGTCAGCTGGCAGTATAGAAATATGCAACCGGTGTTGCCACTTTTGGGGAGATTTTCGAGATTTTCAACTAAGAAACTCCTGTAAAATTTTGTATGAAAAATTTTTTTTTCACTAATGGTGTCGTATAGAAAACAAAAAGTTAGTAAGCCAAAATTATGGAGAGAGCTGATGATTGAGGATATCGGAGACGGATGAAGGGCCCGCTTAAGGTATTGAAGATGGGTGGGGGGTGCTCGAGCAAATGTCATTCATGACGACATCCAATTGCCAAAAAGCTGAAAAAAAATTCAAAATGGCGAAAAAAAGATGGCCGCCATACAAATTTCGCCGGTGTCCAGCTCGGAGGGTATAAAAGATGGAAGTGTGGTTTCTTGGCAAAAGAGGATCAGGATCTGAAGGTCTACTCGATGAATAGAAAAAAAAAACAAAATGGCGGAATTTATTTTTTCATACATTTTGTATGACGAATATTGAATGCCTCATTCTCCTAGAAAGAGACAAGAAACGATACGATGATGTTCGGAAGATATGTTTGGGTGCGGGATGGGAGTCGGGAAAAATTCACATTTCAGAAAAACAAGATGGCGGCCGACGTAATTTTTGCAACTCTTTTGTTTTCCAACCGATTTCGTTGAAACTCGCAATCTTTGAAGAAAGTACCAAACGATTAATAGAAAAAGTGGAAAATTTTGGAAAAACAAGATGGCCGCCATACAAATTTCATCGGTGTCCATCTCGGAAGGTATAAAAGATAGAAGAGTGGTTTCTTGGCAAAAGATGATCAGGATCGGAAGGTCTACTCGGTGAAACAAACTCAGCATGCTCGCGGACCACTTTAGTGGTCCGCGCACCCACGCACCCTACTAAAATATTATCCTAATTTACAAAAAATAATATGGATATCGTTTTCAGGGTTTTCCAGGGTGCTGATTTTGATAATGACATTTATTTTCAAATCCAAGATGGCGGACTTACATTTTCTACAAAAAATAGAAATGCCTGTCATTTTATGGGGGTTTTCGGGGTAATTTATGTATCTTAATAAATCAATTTGGTTTTATATAGTAAAGTTAACCTTACCACGTCACGTGAGCTGCTTTAGCAGCTCGCGCACCGAGCAAAACACTAGTTATTATACTATATATAGCTCAATTACCACTCACTGACTCACTGACTCATTGACATAATTGTTCTCCTAGAAAGAGACGGAAAATGATATAATGATGTAGGGAAGATGTGTTTGGATTCGGGAACCCTCTGGGGAAAAATTATGACATTTCAGAAAAACAAGATGGCGGCCGATGTGATTTTTGCACCTCCGTTGTTTTCCAACCGATTTCGTTGAATTTTGCAAACTTTGAAGAAAGTAGTAAACGGTTAATAGAAAATGTAGAAAAAATTGGAAAAACAAGATGGCGGCCGAGCCGCAGCATTTTGAAAATTTTGATTTTTCGACCCCGAACCGCGGCGCCACAGATCCGAGACGGGGTAGTCGAGGATAATTATTTTTTCGTGTTTCGCCCACGATTATCCTGCATTTTGACAGAATGGGAGTGATTTTTAAAAATTCAAGATGGCGGCTGTCATGGCGGCCGTTAAGTTAGACGTACAAAAAATCGCAATTTTAAAATTCAAATATCTCAAAGTTGGCAACATCGGAGCGATTCGGCTTCTATGAAGCGATTGTACGTATGAACTTGAGATATAGATTGGTGGGGAAAAATTACCCCATTTTTCGGGAAATTTCAAGATTTTTGCGAAAATGTAAAAAATCGAAATACGCACTTTTAGCAAAATCCGAGTATGAGTGATTACGTGTTTTGCTCGTACAAATGACATTTGGGTATTTTTGTCACCGGAGACTGGCAACACTGGAATTTATCAAAGTAAAAGTGATTTTCGACACGGTCTTTTTCACGGTATCCCCTTTCGCGTGGGTGCGAGCGAGAGGAAAGATTGAAACGTCATCGGGCGCGGTATATCCTGTAGTTAATAGGAAAATTATGAAACCGTGTAAAATCTTTCTGTGAAACGAGTTGGCGGCCATTTTGTATTTTTTTTAATTTTTCGAAATTTTGATCACGTTTTTGAGGCAGTTGGCAACATTTTGGAAAGTCGACATGTATGAATCGATTGTGTGACTCAACCGGCAGTATCGAAATATGTAAACAGTGTTGCCACATTTGGGGAGATTTTCGAGATTCTCCCCAAAAACTCCTCCTGTAAAATTTTGTATGAAATTTTTTTTTCCACTGATGGTTTCGTATAGAAAACAAAAAAAAAATCGAGGAAAAATTTGGAAATAGCTGATGATCGAGGATGTCGGAGACGGGTGAAGGGTCCGCTCAAGGTATTGAAGATAGGTGGGGGGTGCTCGACCAAATGTCATTCATGACATCATCCAATTGCCAAAAAGCTGAAAAAAAATTCAAAATGGCGAAGAAAAGATGGCCGCCATACAAATTTCGCCGGCGTCCAGCTCGGAGGGTATAAAAGATGGAGGTGCGGTTTCTTGGCAAAAGAGGATCAGGATCCAAAGGTTTACTCGATGAATAGAAAAAAAAATCAAAATGGCGGAATTTATTTTTCCATACATTTTGTATGGCGAATATTGAATGCCTCATTCTCCTAGAAAGAGACGGATAACGATACGATAATGTTGGGGAGATGTGTTCGGGTGGGGGAGGCGAGTAGGGAAAAATTATGACATTTCAGAAAAACAAGATGGCGACCGACGTGATTTTTGCAACTCTTTTGTTTTCCCACCGATTTCGTTGAAACTCGCAATCTTTGAAGAATGTAGTAAACGATTAATAGAAAAAGTGGAAAATTTTGGAAAAACAAGATGGCCGCCGTACAAATTTCGTCGGTGTTTATCTCGGAGGCTATAAAAGATGGAAGAGTGGTTTCTTGGCAAAAGATGATCAGGGTCCGAAGGTCTACTCGGTGGAACAAACTCTGCATGCTCGCGGACCACTTTAGTGGTCCGCGCACCCACGCACCCTACTTTATTAACCTCAACTACCCCGTTTTTTACAAAAAATTATATGGATGTCGTTTTCAGAGTTTTCCACGGTGCTGATTTTGATAATGACATTTATTTTGTAATCCAAGATGGCGGACATGCATTTTTTAAGAAAAAAATCTATGTGGGTGTCGTTTTATGGTGTTTCGGGGTGAATTTTGTATCTTAATAAATCAATTTGGTTTTATATAATAAAATTAACCTTACCACGTCACGCGAGCTGCTTTAGCAGCTCGCGCACCGAGCAAAAGCTAGTTATTATACTATATATAGCTCGATTACCACTGACTGACTGACTCATTGACATAATTGTTCTCCTAGAAAGAGAAGGAAAATGATATAGTGATGTAGAGGAGATGTGTTTGGATTCGGGAACCCTCTGGGGAAAAATTATGACTTTTCGGAAAAACAAGATGGCGGCCGACGTGATTTTTGCAGCTCCGTTGTTTTCCAACCGATTTCGTTGAATTTTGCAATCTTTGAAGAAAGTAGTAAATGATTGATAAAAAAAGTAGAAAAAATTGGAAAAACAAGATGGCGGCCGAGCCGTAGCGTTTTCAAAATTTTGATTTTTCGACCCCGAACCGCGGCGCCACAGATCCGAAACGGGAAATCGATAATAATTATTTTGTTCTGGTTTCGTCTACGATTATCCTGAATTTTGACAGAACGGGAGTAGTTTTTAATAATTCAAGATGGCGGCTGTCGTGGCGGCCATTATGTTAGAGACACGAAAAATCGCAATTTTAAAAGTTAAATATCTCAAAGTTGCCAACATCGGAGCGATTCGGCTTCTATGAAGCGGTTGTACGTATAGACTCGAGGTATAGATTGGTGGGGAAAAATTACCCCATTTTTCGGGAAATTTCAAGGTTTTTGGGAAAATGTAAAAAATCGAAATACGGACTTTTTGCAAAATCCGAGTATGAACGATTACGTGTTTTGCTCGTACAAATGACATTTGAGTATTTTCGTCGCCGGAGACTGGCAACACTGGAATTTATCAAAAAAAAAGTTATTTTCGACGTGGTCTTTTTTTAGGGGCGATCGTTTCGCGTGGGTGCAAGCGAGAGGAGAGATTGAACCGTCATCGGGAGCGGTATATCCTGTAGTTAATAGGAAAGTTGTAAAATTATCTAATTTGCTTCTGCAAAAAGAGTTGGTGGCCATTTTGTATTTTCTTTAAATTTTCCGATATTTTGATCATGTTTTTGTGGCAGTTGGCAACATTTTGGAAAGTCGACATGTATCAATCGATTGTGTGACTCAACCAGCAGTATCGAAATATGTAAACAGTGTTGCCACATTTGGGGAAATTTTCGAGATTTTCCCCAAAAACTCCTCCTGTAAAATTTTGTATGAAATTATTTTTTTTCACTGATGGTTTCATATAGAAAACAAAAAAAAAATCGAGGAAAAATTTGGAAATAGCTGATGATCGAGGATGTCGGAGACGGGTGAAGGGTCCGCTCAAGGTATTGAAGATAGGTGGGGGGTGCTCGACCAAATGTCATTCATGACGTCATCCAATTGCCAAAAAGCTGAAAAAAAATTCAAAATGGCGAAGAAAAAATGGCCGCCATACAAATTTCACCGGTGTCCAGCTCGGAGGGTATAAAAGATGGAAGTGTGGTTTCTTGGCAAAAGAGAATCAAGATCCGAAGGTCTACTCGATGAATAGAAAAAAAATTCAAAATGGCGGAATTTATTTTTCCATACATTTTGTATGGCGATTATGAATGTCTCATTCTCCTAGAAAGAGACGGAAAACGATACATTGATGTTTGGGAGATATGTTCGGATGCGCGATATGAGTAGGGGAAAATTATGAAATTTCAGAAAAACAAGATGGCGACCGACGTGATTTTTGCAACTCTTTTGTTTTCCAACCGATTTCGTTGAAACTCGCAATCTTTGAAGAATGTACTAAACGATTAATAGAAAAAGTGGAAAATTTTGGAAAAACAAAATGGCCGCCGTACAAATTTCGTCGGTGTCTATCTCGGAGGCTATAAAAGATGGAAGAGTGGTTTCTTGGCAAAAGATGATCAGGGTCCGAAGGTCTACTCGGTGGAACAAACGCTGCATGCTCGCGGACCACTTTAGTGGTCCGCGCACCCACGCACCCTACTAACTTATTATCCTAATTTACAAAAAATAATATGGATATCGTTTTCAGGGTTTCCAGGGTGCTGATTTTGATAATGACATTTATTTTCAAATCCAAGATTGCGGACTTACATTTTCTACAAAAAATAGAAATGCCTGTCATTTTATGGGGTTTTTCGGGGTGAATTATCTTAATAAATCAATTTGGTTTTATATAATAAAAAAGTTAACCTTACCACGTCACGTGAGCTGCTTTAGCAGCTCGCGCACCGAGCAAAAACTAGTTATACTATATATAGCTCAATTACCACTCACTGACTCACTCACTCATTGACATAATTGTTCTCCTAGAAAGAGACGGAAAATGATATAATGATGTAGGGGAGTTGTGTTCGGTTTCGGGAACCTTCTGGGGAAAAATTATGACATTTCGGAAAAACAAGATGGCGGCCGACGTGATTTTTGCAGCTCCTTTGTTTTTTAAGGGACTCCATTCAAACTCGCAACTATTGAAGAATGTAGTAAACGGTTAACAGAAAATGTGGAAAAAATTGGAAAAACAAGATGGCGGCCGAGCCGTAGTGTTTTAAAATTTTTGATTTTTCGACCCCGAACCGCGGAGCCACAGATCCGAGACGGGGTAATCGAGGATAATATTTTTTTTTGGTTTCGCCCACGATTATCCTGCATTTTGACAGAACGGAAGTGGTTTTTAAAAATTCAAGATGGCGGCTGACATGGCGGCCGTTTTGTTCGAGGTACGAAAAAACGCAATTTTAAAAGTTAAATATCTCAAAGTTGGCAACATCGGAGCGATTCGGCTTCTATGAAGCGGTTGTACGTATAGGCTCGAGGTATAGATCGGTGGGAAAAAATTACCCCATTTTTAGGGAAATTTCAAGATTTTCGGGAAATTGTAAAAAATCGAAATACGCACTTTTAGCAAAATCCGAGTATAAGCGATTACGTGTTTTGCTCGTACAAATGACATTTGGGTATTCTTGTCACCGGAGACTGGCAACACTGGAATTTATCAAAGTAAAAGTGATTTTCGACACGGTCTTTTTCACGGTATCCCCTTTCGCGTGGGTGCGAGCGAGAGGAAAGATTGAAACGTCATCGGGCGCGGTATATCCTGTAGTTAATAGGAAAATTATGAAACCGTGTAAAATCTTTCTGTGAAACGAGTTGGCGGCCATTTTGTATTTTTTTTAATTTTTCGAAATTTTGATCACGTTTTTGACGCAGTTGGCAACATTTTGGAAAGTCGACATGTATCAATCGATTGTGTATCTCGGCTGGCAGTATGGAGATATGTAACCGGTGTTGCCACTTTAGGGGAGATTTTCGAGATTTTCAACTAAAAAACTCCTGTAAAATTTTGTATGAAAATATTTTTTTTCACTGATGGTGTCAGATAGAAAACAAAAAATTATGACATTTCAGAAAAACAAGATGGCGACCGACGTGATTTTTGCAACTCTATTGTTTTCCAACCGATTTCGCTGAAACTCGCAATCTTTGAAGAATGTAGTAAACGATTAATAGAAAAAGTGGAAAATTTTGAAAAAACAAGATGGCCGCCGTACAAATTTCGTCGGTGTCTATCTCGGAGGCTATAAAAGATGGCAGAGTGGTTTCTTGGCAAAAGATGATCAGGGTCCGAAGGTCTACTCGGTGGAACAAACTCTGCATGCTCGCGGACCACTTTAGTGGTCCGCGCACCCACGCACCCTACTAAATTATTATCCTAATTTACAAAAAATAATATGGATATCGTTTTCAGGGTTTTTCTGGGTGCTGATTTTGATAACGACATTTATTTTCAAATCCAAGATGGCGGACTTACATTTTCTACAAAAAATAGAAATGCCTGTCATTTTATGGGGTTTTTCGGGGTGAATTATGTATCTTAATAAATCAATTTGGTTTTATATAATAAAGTTTACCTTACCACGTCACGTGAGCTGCTTTAGCAGCTCGCGCACCGAGCAAAAGCTAGTTATACTATATATAGCTCAATTACCACTCACTGACTCATTGACATAATTGTTCTCCTAGAAAGAGACGGAAAATGATATAATGATGTAGGGGAAATGTGTTCGGATGCGGGATTCGACTGGGGAAAAATTATGACATTTCGGAAAAACAAGATGGCGGCCGTCGTGATTTTTGCAGCTCCTTTGTTTTTTAAGGGACTCCGTTCAAACTCGCAACTATTAAAGAATGTAGTAAACGGTTAACAAAAAATGTAAAAAAAATTGAAAAAACAAGATGGCGGCCGAACCGTAGCGTTTTCAAAATTTTGATTTTTCGACCCCGAACCGCGGCGCCACAGATCCGAAACGGGGTAGTCGAGGAAAATTATTTTTTCCTATTTCGCCCACGATTATCCTGTATTTTGACAGAAAGGGAGTGGTTTTTAAAAATTCAAGATGGCGGCTGTCATGGCGGCCGTTTTGTTCGAGGTACGAAAAAACGCAATTTTAAAAGTTAAATATCTCAAAGTTGGCAACATTGGAGCGATTCGGTTTCTATGAAGCGATTGTACGTATAGACTCGATGTATAGATTGGTGGGGAAAAATTACCCCATTTTTCGGGAAATTTCAAGATTTTTGCGAAAATGTAAAAAATCGAAATACGGACTTTTCGCAAAATCCGAGTATGAGCGATTAAGTGTTTTGCTCGTACAAATGAAATTTGGGTATTTTTGTCGCCGGAGACTGGCAACACTGGAATTTATCAAAGTAAAAGTGATTTTCGACACGGTCTTTTTCACGGTATCCCCTTTCGCGTGGGTGCAAGCGAGAGGAAAGATTGAAACGTCATCGGGAGCGGTACATCCTGTAGTTAATAGGAAAATTATGAAACCGTGTAAAATCTTTCTGTGAAACGAGTTGGCGGCCATTTTGTATTTTTTTTAATTTTTCGAAATTTTGATCACGTTTTTGAGGCAGTTGGCAACATTTTGGAAAGTCGACATGTATGAATCGATTGTGTGACTCAACCAGCAGTATTGAAATATGTGAACAGTGTTGCCACATTTGGGGAGATTTTCAAGATTCTCCCCAAAAACTCCTCCTGTAAAATTTTGTATGAAAAATTTTTTTTTCACTGATGGTTTCGTATAGAAAACAAAAAAAAAATCGAGGAAAAATTTGGAAATAGCTGATGATGAAGGATGTCGGAGACGGGTGAAGGGTCCGCTCAAGGTATTGAAGATAGGTGGGGGGTGCTCGACCAAATGTCATTCATGACGTCATCCAATTGCCAATAAGCTGAAAAAAAATTCAAAATGGCGAAGAAAAGATGGCCGCCATACAAATTTCGCCGGTGTCCAGCTCGGAGGGTATAAAAGATGGAAGTGTGGTTTCTTGGCAAGAGATGATCAGGGTCCGAAGGTCTACTCGATGAATAGAAAAAAAATTCAAAATGGCGGATTTTTTTTCCCCATAGAAAATGTATGGCGAATATTGAATGTCACATTCTCGTAGAAAGAGACAGAAAACGATACATTGATGTATGGGAGATATGTTTAAATGCGTGATATGAGTAGGGGAAAATTATGACATTTCAGAAAAACAAGATGGCGGCCTATATGATTTTTGCAACTCTTTTGTTTTCCAACCGATTTCGTTGAAACTCGCAATCTTTGAAGAATGTAGTAAACGATTAATAGAAAAAGTGGAAAATTTTGAAAAAACAAGATGGCCGCCGTACAAATTTCGTCGGTGTATATCTCGGAGGATATAAAAGATGGAAGAGTGGTTTCTTGGCAAAAGATGATCAGGGTCCGAAGGTCTACTCGGTGAAACAAACACTGCATGCTCGCGGACCACTTTAGTGGTCCGCGCACCCACGCACCCTACTAAATTATTATCCTAATTTACAAAAAATAATATGGATATCGTTTTCAGGGTTTCCAGGGTGCTGATTTTGATAATGACATTTATTTTCAAATCCAAGATGGCGGACTTACATTTTCTACAAAAAATAGAAATGCCTGTCATTTTATGGGGTTTTTCGGGGTGAATTATCTTAATAAATCAATTTGGTTTTATATAATAAAGTTAACCTTACCACGTCACGTGAGCTGCTTTAGCAGCTCGCGCACCGAGCAAAAAGTAGTTATTATACTATATATAGCTCAATTACCACTCACTGACTCATTGACATAATTGTTCTCCTAGAAAGAGACGGAAAATGATATAATGATGTAGGGGAAATGTGTTCGGATGCGGGATTCGACTGGGGAAAAATTATGACATTTCGGAAAAACAAGATGGCGGCCGTCGTGATTTTTGCAGCTCCTTTGTTTTTTAAGGGACTCCGTTCAAACTCGCAACTATTAAAGAATGTAGTAAACGGTTAACAAAAAATGTAAAAAAAATTGAAAAAACAAGATGGCGGCCGAACCGTAGCGTTTTCAAAATTTTGATTTTTCGACCCCGAACCGCGGCGCCACAGATCCGAAACGGGGTAGTCGAGGAAAATTATTTTTTCCTATTTCGCCCACGATTATCCTGTATTTTGACAGAAAGGGAGTGGTTTTTAAAAATTCAAGATGGCGGCTGTCATGGCGGCCGTTTTGTTCGAGGTACGAAAAAACGCAATTTTAAAAGTTAAATATCTCAAAGTTGGCAACATTGGAGCGATTCGGTTTCTATGAAGCGATTGTACGTATAGACTCGATGTATAGATTGGTGGGGAAAAATTACCCCATTTTTCGGGAAATTTCAAGATTTTTGCGAAAATGTAAAAAATCGAAATACGGACTTTTCGCAAAATCCGAGTATGAGCGATTAAGTGTTTTGCTCGTACAAATGAAATTTGGGTATTTTTGTCGCCGGAGACTGGCAACACTGGAATTTATCAAAGTAAAAGTGATTTTCGACACGGTCTTTTTCACGGTATCCCCTTTCGCGTGGGTGCAAGCGAGAGGAAAGATTGAAACGTCATCGGGAGCGGTACATCCTGTAGTTAATAGGAAAATTATGAAACCGTGTAAAATCTTTCTGTGAAACGAGTTGGCGGCCATTTTGTATTTTTTTTAATTTTTCGAAATTTTGATCACGTTTTTGAGGCAGTTGGCAACATTTTGGAAAGTCGACATGTATGAATCGATTGTGTGACTCAACCAGCAGTATTGAAATATGTGAACAGTGTTGCCACATTTGGGGAGATTTTCAAGATTCTCCCCAAAAACTCCTCCTGTAAAATTTTGTATGAAAAATTTTTTTTTCACTGATGGTTTCGTATAGAAAACAAAAAAAAAATCGAGGAAAAATTTGGAAATAGCTGATGATGAAGGATGTCGGAGACGGGTGAAGGGTCCGCTCAAGGTATTGAAGATAGGTGGGGGGTGCTCGACCAAATGTCATTCATGACGTCATCCAATTGCCAATAAGCTGAAAAAAAATTCAAAATGGCGAAGAAAAGATGGCCGCCATACAAATTTCGCCGGTGTCCAGCTCGGAGGGTATAAAAGATGGAAGTGTGGTTTCTTGGCAAGAGATGATCAGGGTCCGAAGGTCTACTCGATGAATAGAAAAAAAATTCAAAATGGCGGATTTTTTTTCCCCATAGAAAATGTATGGCGAATATTGAATGTCACATTCTCGTAGAAAGAGACAGAAAACGATACATTGATGTATGGGAGATATGTTTAAATGCGTGATATGAGTAGGGGAAAATTATGACATTTCAGAAAAACAAGATGGCGGCCTATATGATTTTTGCAACTCTTTTGTTTTCCAACCGATTTCGTTGAAACTCGCAATCTTTGAAGAATGTAGTAAACGATTAATAGAAAAAGTGGAAAATTTTGAAAAAACAAGATGGCCGCCGTACAAATTTCGTCGGTGTATATCTCGGAGGATATAAAAGATGGAAGAGTGGTTTCTTGGCAAAAGATGATCAGGGTCCGAAGGTCTACTCGGTGAAACAAACACTGCATGCTCGCGGACCACTTTAGTGGTCCGCGCACCCACGCACCCTACTAAATTATTATCCTAATTTACAAAAAATAATATGGATATCGTTTTCAGGGTTTCCAGGGTGCTGATTTTGATAATGACATTTATTTTCAAATCCAAGATGGCGGACTTACATTTTCTACAAAAAATAGAAATGCCTGTCATTTTATGGGGTTTTTCGGGGTGAATTATCTTAATAAATCAATTTGGTTTTATATAATAAAGTTAACCTTACCACGTCACGTGAGCTGCTTTAGCAGCTCGCGCACCGAGCAAAAAGTAGTTATTATACTATATATAGCTCAATTACCACTGACTCACTCACTCATTGACATAATTGTTCTCCTAGAAGGAGACGGAAAATGATATAGTGATGTAGGGGAGATGTGTTCGGATTCGGGAACCCTCTGGGGAAAAATTATGACATTTCGGAAAAACAAGATGGCGGCCGACGTGATTTTTGCAGCTCCGTTGTTTTCCAACCGATTTTGTTGAGTTTTGCAAACTTTGTAGAAAGTAGTAAATGATTAAGAAAAAATGTGGAAAAAATTGGAAAAACAAGATGGCGGCTGAGCCGTAGCGTTTTCAAAATTTTGATTTTTCGACCCCGAACCGCGGCGCCACAGATCCAAGACGGGGTAATCGAGGATAATTATTTTTTCGTGGGTCGCCCACGATTATCCTGTATTTTGACAGAACGGGAGTGGTTTTTAAAAATTCAAGATGGCGGCTGTCGTGGCGACCGTTTTGTTAGAGGTACGAAAAAACGCAATTTTAAAAGTTAAATATCTGAAAGTTGGCAACATCGGAGCGATTCGGCTTCTATGTAGCGATTGTACGTATAGGCTCGAGGTATAGATTGGAGGAAAAAAATTACCCCATTTTTCGGGAAATTTCAAGATTTTCGGGAAACTGTAAAAAATCGAAATACGGACTTTTCGCAAAATTCGAGTATGAGCGATTACGTATTTTGCTCGTACAAATGACATTTGGGTATTTTTGTCACCGGAGACTGGCAACACTGGAATTTATCAAAGTAAAAGTGATTTTCGACACGGTCTTTTTCACGGTATCGCCTTTCGCGTGGGTGCGAGCGAGAGGAAAGATTGAAACGTCATCGGGAGCGGTATATCCTGTAGTTAATAGGAAAATTATGAAACCGTGTAAAATCTTTCTGCGAAACGAGTTGGCGGCCATTTTGTATTTTTTTTAATTTTTCGAAATTTTGATCACGTTTTTGAGGCAGTTGGTAACATTTTGGAAAGTCAATATGTATGAATCGATTGTGTATCTCGGCTGGCAGTATTGAGATATGCAACCGGTGTTGCCAGTTTTGGGGAGATTTTCGAGATTTTCAACTAAGAAACTCCTGTAAAATTTTGTATGAAAAAATTTTTTTTCACTGATGGTGTTATATAGAAAACAAAAACTTAGTAAGCCAAAATTATGAAGAGAGCTGATGATTGAGGATATCGGAGACGGGTGAAGGGCCCGCTTAAGGTATTGAAGATAGGTGGGGGGTGCTCGAGCAAATGTCATTGACGACGTCATCCAATTGCCAAAAACCTGAAAAAAAATTCAAAATGGCGAAGAAAAGATGGCCGCCATACAAATTTCGCCGGTGTCCAGCTCGGAGGGTATAGAAGATGGAAGTGTGGTTTATAGGTAAGAGATGATCAGGGTCCGAAGGTCTAATCGATGAATAGAAAAAAAATTCAAAATGGCGGAATTTATTTTTCCATACATTTTGTATGGCGAATATCGAATGTCTCATTCTCCTAGAAAGAGACGGAAAACGATACATTGATGTATGGAAAATATGTTCGGATGCGCGATATGATTAGGGGAAAATTATGACATTTCAGAAAAACAAGATGGCGGCCTATATGATTTTTGCAACTCTTTTGTTTTCCAACCGATTTCGTTGAAACTCGCAATCTTTGAAGAATGTAGTAAACCATTTATAGAAAAAGTGGAAAATTTTGGAAAAACAAGATGGCCGCCGTACAAATTTCGTCTGCGTCTATCTCGGAGGCTATAAAAGATGGAAGAGTGGTTTCTTGGCAAAAGATGATCAGGGTCCGAAGGTCTACTCGGTGGAACAAACTCTGCATGCTCGCGGACCACTTTAGTGGTCCGCGCACCCACGCACCCTACTTTATTAACCTCAACTACCCCGTTTTTACAAAAAATGATATGGATGTCGTATTCAGAGTTTCCCAGGGTGCTGATTTTGATAACGACATTTATTTTGAAATCCAAGATGGCGGGCGTGCACTTTTTAAGAAAAAAAATTGATATAGGTGTCGTTTTATGGGGTTTTCGGGGTAATTTGTGTATCTTAATAAAAAAAATCGGTTTAATACAACTCATAAACCTAACCACGTCACGTGAGCTGCTTTAGCAGCTCGCGCACCGAGCAAAAACTAGTTATTATACTATATATAGCTCGATTACCACTCACTCACTCACTGACTCATTGACATAATTGTTCTCCTAGAAAGAGAAGGAAAATGATATAGTGATGTAGGAGAGTTGTGTTCGGTTTCGGGAACCCTCTGGGGAAAAATTATGACATTTCAGAAAAACAAGATGGCGGCCGAGGTGATTTTTGCAGCTTTTTTGTATTCCAACCGATTTCGTTGAGTTTTGCAAACTTTGAAGAAAGTTGTAAACGGTTAACAGAAAATGGGGAAAAAATTGGGAAAACAAGATGGCGGCCGAGCCGGAGCGTTTTCAAAATTTTCATTTTTCGACCCCGAACCGCGGCGCCACAGATCCCAAACGGGGTAGTCGTGGATAATTATTTTTTCTGGTTTCGCCCCCGACTATCCTGTATTTTGAAAGAACGAGAGTGGTTTTTCAAAATTCAAGATGGCGGCTGTCATGGCGGCCGTTTTGTTCGAGGTACGAAAAAACGCAATTTTAAAAGTTAAATATCTCAAAGTTGGCAACATCGGAGTGATTCGGTTCCTATGAAGCGATTGTACGTATGGACTCGAGGTATAGATCGGTGGGAAAAAATTACCCCATTTTTCGGGAAATTTCAAGATTTTCGGGAAATTATAAAAAATCGAAATACGCACTTTTAGCAAAATCCGAGTATGAGCGATTACGTGTTTTGCTCGTACAAATGACATTTGGGTATTTTTGTCGCCGAAGACTGGCAACACTGGAATTTATCAAAGAAAAAGTGATTTTCGACATGGTCTTTTTTCAGGGACGATCATTTCGCGTGGGTGCGAGCGAGAGGAGAGATTGAAACGTCATCGGGAGCGGTATATCCTGTAGTTAATAGGAAAGTTTTTAAAATTACCTAATTTGCTTCTGCAAAAAGAGTTGGTGGCCATTTTGTATTTTCTTCAAATTTTCCGAAATTTTGATCACGTTTTTGAGGCAGTTGGCAACATTTTGGAAAGTCGACATGTATCAATCGATTGTGTGACTCAACCAGCAGTATCGAAATATGTAAACAGTGTTGCCACATTTGGGGAGATTTTCGAGATTCTCCCCAAAAACTCCTCCTGTAAAATTTTGTATGAAAATATTTTTTTTCACTGATGGTTTCGTATAGAAAACAAAAAAAAAATCGAGGAAAAATTTGGAAATAGCTGATGATCGAGGATGTCGGAGACGGGTGAAGGGTCCGCTCAAGGTACTGAAGATAGGTGGGGGGTGCTCGACCAAATGTCATTTATGACGTCATCCAATTGCCAAAAAGCTGAAAAAAAATTCAAAATGGCGAAGAAAAGATGGCCGCCATACAAATTTCGCCGGTGTCCAGCTCGGAGGGTATAAAAGATGGAAGTGTGGTTTCTTGGCAAGAGATGATCAGGGTCCGAAGGTCTACTCGATGAATAGAAAAAAAAAATCAAAATGGCGGAATTTTTTTCCCATACATTTTGTATGGCGAATATTGAATGTCTCATTCTCCTAGAAAGAGACGGAAAACGATACGATAATGTAGGGGAGATGTGTTTGGTAATTATTCTTTAAGCGGCAACTCCAGCTGTCGTTTGTCGTCTGACAGGTGACAGTGTCACTGTCAAATTCATTCATCGGTTTTCGGTTGGAGCGGCCGCGACTCGCCGCCTTCTCTCGGCATAATTGTTAATTTAATTTCGGTTAGAGTTCAATACCACATTCCACCACACCCACTAAACACACTAAAGTGCATCAAGCAAGAAGCAAGAAGAATCGGGCCCGATATTCGCCGGCAACGAAGAGCACTGCACGAGGTACCTGCATGCCCTACTCACTATACAGCGATTGATTAGGAATTTTGGGGTTTCTGGGGAGCTCCGCGAACCGCGGACGAAACATTTGGTAGCAGAGCGTGGTTTTCGGTCTTTTTCGTGATTAAAACACGATATTTTTTGGTTATAATACGAGTTTCAAAAGTTTTTCTATCTACCTACCTCTCGGTAAAAATAAAATTATCGCGGGTTGGTTACGAAGACACGTTAAGGTGGCACCTCACGTACCTATATTGTAAGGCGGCTACTCACGTACTGATTTTGTTGAGGCCGACACATGGGTTCTTGGTGATTTTTGGAAATCGTAAATGATTTGAATGTGGTATTTTATTAATTCGGTTATGTTTTAATTATTTCGGTGTTTTACGTATTTCATTATTTCGGTATTTTATTATTTCGGTAATTTTTTAATTATTTCGGTATTTTACGGATTTTCGGTTTTTCTTGGATTCTTTTATGCATTAAAGATGTCTGTCAGAGCGAATTGGTCCCAGTTTAGGGTTAAGCTACAATGGTTGTTGGACAGCGCGGACCTTATAGATAGGCCTGACCATTCAAGGCGCTTATCAGTACGACTTCTGACTGTGAATTCGGAGTTCATGAATTTGGAAAACTCATATCAGCGCATCCTTGAGTTGGTGGATGAGGGTGTTCCAGCTGAGAGGGAAATAGTTCTGGGAGCCCGCGCAGATTATGCACGTGCTTTAGAAGCTTTTGATAGACTAATGTCGATTAAGTTAGAAGAGGCTCCTGCGAATTCTAGCAGTTCTACGGTAAATGCTAGATCGGAGGTCGCCGATCTGGACGCGCTGCTGTCACGTTTGCCAGCCCTTCGGCTTCCGTCCTTTGCTGGGGAGATGGACCAATGGGTGGGGTTTAACAATCTATTTGATAGTCTGGTCGATAAACGTTCAGATTTGTCACCGGCACAGAAACTGGCATACTTGATGTCGTGTTTATCCGGTGAACCCCGTGGATTGGTCCAACACCTCAAGATTGCGGATGAAGGATATAGTATTGCCCGTGATCTTTTAATGAAACGGTATCAGAACACTCGGCGTTTAGGTGACGTACACGTTGACCAAATTTTAAAATTACCTACTATTTCGGGTCGGCTTAGCGGTCTTCGGTCACAATTTTTAAATCCACTGATTATGGCGGTTAATCAATTAGAGCGTCTCGGTTTTCCTGTTTCGGAATGGTCGTTTATACTTTTACACATATGTCTATCAAAATTACCAGCGTCACTTAAATCTCGTTTTGAACAAAAATTTGGTTGCGAATCGGATACCATACCTAAATATTCGGACTTAGTTGAATTTTTAGAAACGGAATGCCGCTTAATCGAGTGCGCGAATTTGGAATCAACAAATCAGTATGACTATAATAATTCGAGGCAAGCGAAGCCCGCTCGCAGATCGGTTCATTATGCCGCTGCTGAAGTAAAGCAGCCGTGTATATGCTGTGGGGATTCAAAACATTCGAGCTTAACAATTTGTCCGGAGTTTAAATCCATGTCGCCTTTTGCACGGAAAGATTTTGTTGACACGGAACGTCTATGTTTCCACTGTCTGGGGAACCACAGCTACCGCGATTGCCGCCGGGAGCTTCATTGCAGCTGTGGAAGCACTAAGCATCACCCGATGCTATGTTTTAATCGGTCGGGGGTGCAACAGCGACATAATAATAATAATCGGAGCTCGGCCGAGCGGTCAGCCCCTCGCACGGGCGGGGGCTTTCGGCAGCAATCTAACGTCGGAAGGGTCAAGTCACCTCGCGATCTTTCACCCGTTCAACGTACCTCATCTCCTCCACGACGACGTGAGGAGCAGCGAGATGACCCACCTAATGTAAATCGTAGTGATAAGCCTCGGTACGGGCGTTCTGACGAGCGGAATGAGAGTGGTAGGCGAGATGACGATCGTGCTCTCCTCTATTCACCTACCAGACGCTAGGATTCGGCGCCCACTTGCCCTTTACTAACTGTACTCTTACCCACTGTTATAGTCAAAGTCTATTTTAATTCAGAAATAAATTCGGAAATGGGGGTTTCGACCAGAGCCTTACTTGACAGTGGATCTCAGGGGTCTTTAATTAGTACAGATTTAGTGGGCAGGTTGGGCATATGTTTAGATCCGTGCAGCGAACGGATCATGGGTGTTGGAGGTATTGAAACAACCTCAACTATAATCGGTCGGTCTTCGGTGACATTTTCTCCGATAAATAAAAGATTTCCTAAAATTACTACTCCTGTTTTGTGTATGCAAACGGTTATAGGAAAATTACCTACGGTGACCTTGGATGATTCGGTGAAAGACCTAGCCACCGGCTTAAGTTTAGCAGATCCCCACTTCCACCAGTCATCGCCAGTGGAACTGCTGCTCGGTTCGGATGTTTTAGGATCTCTTATGGGAGGAGATAAAATAATTTTAAATTCTATCGGTCTTACGGCTTATAGCACTATTTTCGGTTATGTTCTACTTGGTCCTGTAGAACTCACTAAACAATCTGAGTTGATTGATGATTCGGAAGTCGTCGGTATTTCGGTTTCGGACACTCTTCAAAGATTCTGGAAGGTTGAGGAACCTCCAGAAACATCCTCTCGGTCTGCTCCACTTGATCTAGAGTGTGAACAGTTTTATAAAGATAATACGTATCGGTTGGAAAATGGTCGGTTTGTCACGAAGTTGCCATTTTTACCTAACAGACCCTTGTTAGGTGACTCGAAAACTATTGCGAAAAAAAGATTTTTGGCTTTGGAACGGAAACTTATGAAAAATTCGGTCTTACGAGAGAAGTATATTAATTTTATGCGTGAATATTTGGATCTCGGTCACATGTCGGTTTCGGATTTTGATTTTAAAGGCGGACAAGAATATTTTGTTATACCACATCATGCGGTTTTTAAGGATTCGGACGAAAATGCGAAAGTACGCGTTGTTTTTGACGGTAGTTGCGTCACAAATTCGGGGGTTTCTTTAAACCAGTGTTTACATTCGGGCCCTAAATTACAAAGGGATATTTCGGAGCTTTTGATGAACTTCAGACGCCATCAAGTTGTCTTTGTGACGGATATTAGGATGATGTTTCGGCAGACGCTTATTGATAAATTGGACAGAAGGTACCAGCTCATATTTTGGAGAGAGTCTCCAGATGAGCCCCTTCTTACCTATGAACTTGGAACCAACACATACGGGTTAAAATCTAGTCCTTACATTGCGATTCGGACGCTTTTAGAGTTGGCTGATCGGGAACGTGATCGGTATCCTCGGGCGGCTTCGGTTTTAGAGAACGACATTTATGTCGATGATATTCTGTCGGGATGCCGCTCACAATCGGAAGCTCTTGAACTGCAACAAGAGTTAATTCGGCTCATGCAATCAGGAGGATATGAATTACGGAAATGGATCTCGAACGATCCTGTTTTACTTCGGGACTTGCCTGACGATCATCAACAGGTGCCTCATCTGTTTGATAACCCAGACATGCAAAGTTTAACTTCGGTTTTGGGGGTACAATACAATCCTGTAGAGGATGTTTTTTCTTTTCGGACGGATTTAACTCATGGACATTCGGTTACTAAACGGAAAATACTGTCGACCATTGCTCGCATGTATGATCCAAGCGGGTGGATCACCCCTGTTTTATTTCGGGCTAAATGTTTTTTGCAACGTCTGTGGCTTTCGGGTTTTTCTTGGGATGAACCTATTACTGGGGATTTAGAACGAGATTGGATTCATTTTAAAATTGACCTCGCTCGGATTAAAGATGTTCGGATTTCGCGATGTATGCTCCCACCAGCGGTAAAAAATATTACTATGCACGGTTTTTCAGATGCCTCGGAGGCTGGTTACGCAGCTGTTGTATATTTACGCGCCGTGGATGACACAGATAATGTTTCGGTTCATTTAGTAATGGCCAAAAGTAAGGTCGCCCCAATCAGAACACGTCTGACGATTCCTAAATTGGAGTTGTGCGGAGCCGTGCTTCTACTTAAGCTTCTGCATCATGTTTGCCTTTGTTTGCAAAGGACCATCGATGTTCACGAGGTATTCGGTTGGACTGATAGTTCTATAGTTTTAGCTTGGCTTAAAACTTCACCTCATACTCTTCAAGTATTTGAGGCTAATCGAGTTTCACAGATACAAAATTCTACAGTGCCAATCACGTGGCGACATATTCCGGGCGAATTGAACCCTGCCGACTGTGCTTCACGGGGCCTAACAGCTTCGGGTCTGGTATCTCATCCATTGTGGTGGGGTCCGCGATGGCTAACTTATTCGGAATCGGTTTGGCCTGCATCAAAGGCTAATCAGGTATCACCTGCGGATTTACCTGGGATTCGGTGTTCGGTTGCTACAAATTCAGAACCACTCCCAGATTTCGGTTTCCTCGTGGAGCGTTATAGCTCCTTAGATCGGCTTATTTCGGTTACCGCGTGGATTCGGAGATTCATTTTTAATTGCCGTTGGAAGAATAATCGGAATACTACGCCTTATTTAACAACACGGGATAGGAAGGACGCGTTGCTAATGTGGATCTCTCTAGTGCAGAGGGATAGTTTCGGTGCAGAGATTGAGAAAGTTCGGAAAGGCCAAACCTTGAAGGGGCATTTGAGACGTCTCAACCCCTTCATTGACTCGGACGGACTCCTTCGTGTTGGAGGACGCCTTCAACATTCGGACTTACCTTATGAAGCCAGACATCCATTGTTGCTTCCTAAATCGGGACATTTTATTGATCTGTTAATTTCGGATTCGCATTTGAAAAATTCACATGTAGGCCCAAACGCTCTTTTAGCCATATTACAACGGGACTATTGGATTCTCTCGGCCAGAAGAGCGGTAAGAAAAATCACATTCAAATGCATTTCGTGCTACAAATTAAAGGGACTCACAACCCAACCCTTGATGGGAGATCTGCCTAAAGACCGCGTTTTAGCGGCTAGACCCTTTCAAGGCGTGGGAACCGACTTCGCAGGTCCATTTTATGTAAAGTCTCATAAGTTGCGGAATTCAAGGGTCACCAAGGCCTATTTGTGCGTATTTGTATGCCTGGCCACTAAGTCCGTCCATTTAGAATTAGTTTCGGATTTGTCTTCGGAGGCCTTCATCGCCTGTCTCTCTCGCATGACCTCGCGACGCGGTTTTCCAGCGATCATTAGGTCAGATTGTGGGTCAAATTATAAGAGCAGTGACAGATATTTAAAGGAAGTTTTCCAATTTTTGGAACAAAATCGATCACTAATCGGTCATGATTTAGCTCGGCGCGGTATAACCTGGATCTTCGACCCTCCCGCGTGCCCGTCGTGGGGCGGTTTATTTGAGGCGGCCGTAAAGTCGGCCAAGACGCATTTAAAACGTACTATTGGGGAAACAACTTTGACCTTCGAGGAACTTAGTACGGTTTTCTGCAAAATCGAAGCAGTCTTGAACTCACGGCCTTTGTGCCCTCTGTCTTCGGACCCAAATGACCTAGAGGTTCTGACCCCAGGTCATTTTCTTATCGGACAACCGCTAACAGCGCTTCCAGAGTACCCCTTTCAGGATGAAAAGACGTATAAATTATCTCGCTTTCAGTTGCTACAGCAACTATCTCAAAGAATTTGGCATCGGTGGCATTTGGAATATCTTCACACCCTACAACAGCGATTGAAGTGGACTGACCCAGCTGTCCCACCTAAAGTTGGGGATTTAGTTTTACTAAAAGAGGACAATGCGCCACCTCTTCAATGGCGCCGCGGTCGGATAGTAGCGTTGTATCCTGGGAAGGACGGCGTGGTCAGGCTCGCAGATGTACGGGTAGCGCAGGGTACAGTTTTGAAACGGGCAATCTCCAAGTTGTCTCGTTTGCCCTTAGATTAGCTTTAATTAGGTTTATTTTCGGTTTGGTTTAGGTTTAAATAGTTGTTAGTTTTTATAAGGTTTTCGGAAGCAGTTGAAGACTGCTTGGGCGGGGGAATGTTTGGTAATTATTCTTTAAGCGGCAACTCCAGCTGTCGTTTGTCGTCTGACAGGTGACAGTGTCACTGTCAAATTCATTCATCGGTTTTCGGTTGGAGCGGCCGCGACTCGCCGCCTTCTCTCGGCATAATTGTTAATTTAATTTCGGTTAGAGTTCAATACCACATTCCACCACACCCACTAAACACACTAAAGTGCATCAAGCAAGAAGCAAGAAGAATCGGGCCCGATATTCGCCGGCAACGAAGAGCACTGCACGAGGTACCTGCATGCCCTACTCACTATACAGCGATTGATTAGGAATTTTGGGGTTTCTGGGGAGCTCCGCGAACCGCGGACGAAACAAGATGTGTTCGGGTGGGGGAGGCGAGTAGGGAAAAATTATGACATTTCAGAAAAACAAGATGGCGACCGACGTGATTTTTGCAACTCTTTTGTTTTCCAACCGATTTCGTTGAAACTCGCAATCTTTGAAGAATGTAGTAAACGATTAATAGAAAAAGTGGAAAATTTTGAAAAAACAAGATGGCCGCCATACAAATTTCGTCGGTGTCTATCTCGGAGGCTATAAAAGATGGAAGAGTGGTTTCGTGGCAAAAGATGATCAGGGTCCGAAAGTCTACTCGGTGGAACAAACTCTGCATGCTCGCGGACCACTTTAGTGGTCCGCGCACCCACGCACCCTACTTTATTAACCTCAACTACCCCGTTTTTACAAAAAATGATATGGATGTCGTTTTCAGAGTTTTCCAGGGTGCTCATTTTGATAACGTCATTTATTTTGAAATCCAAGATGGCGGGCGTGCACTTTAAAAAAAAAATTGATATAGGTGTCGTTTTATGGGGTTTTCGGGGTAATTTGTGTATCTTAATTAAAAAAATCGGTTTAATACAACTTATAAACCTAACTACGTCACGCGAGCTGCTTTAGCAGCTCGCGCACCGAGCAAGACACTAGTTATTATACTATATATAGCTCGATTACCACTGACTCACTGACTCATTGACATAATTGTTCTCCTAGAAAGAGACGGAAAATGATATAATGATGTAGGGGAGATGTGTTCGGATGCGGGATTCGACTGGGGAAAAATTATGACATTTCGGAAAAACAAGATGGCGGCCGATGTGATTTTTGCAGCTCCGTTGTTTTCCAATCGATTTTGTTAAATTTTGCAAACTTTGTAGAAAGTAGTAAATGATTAACAGAAAATGTCGAAAAAATTGGAAAAACAAGATGGCGGCTGAGTCGTAGCGTTTCAAAATTTTTGATTTTTCGACCCCGAACCGCGGCGCCACAGATCCGAGACGGGGTAGTCGAGGATAACTATTTTTTCGTGTTTCGCCCACGATTATCCTGTATTTTGACAGAATGGGAGTGGTTTTAAAAAATTCAAAATGGCGGCTGTCATGGCGGCTGTTTTGTTCGAGGTACGAAAAAACGCAATTTTAAAAGTTAAATATCTCAAAGTTGGCAACATCGGAGCGATTCGGCTTCTATGAAGCGGTTGTACGTATAGACTCGAGGTATAGATCGGTGGGAAAAAATTACCCCATTTTTTGGGGAAATTTCAAGATTTTCGGGAAATTGAAAAAAATCGAAATACGGACTTTTCGCAAAATCCGAGTATGAGCGATTATGTGTTTTGATCATACAAATGACATTTGGGTCTTTTGGGTATTTTTATTTTTTTGGGTATTATGTACTACAAAGCATGGATGAGAGATATCAAGTGGATGTGGTCTACACAGACTTCGAAAAAGCATTCGACCGCGTAGATCACGTTATCCTACTTCAAAAACTAAGCGTGCTTGGAATAAATGGGAGCCTGCTCCGGTGGTTTACTTCATACATTAAAAAGCGTATGCAAGCAGTCGTGACGGGTAGTGCTAGAAGTAACTTCGTGATGATACCCTCAGGAGTACCCCAGGGGTCCATTTTAGGCCCTCTTTTATATAACGCCTATATATTTGACATTGGAAGCTGCTTCCAACATGCGCAATACCTAATGTTTGCGGACGATAAAAAAGTGTTTGTTAAAATACGTTCCATTGAAGATTGCCACAAGTTACAGCAAGACCTTAATGCTTTGACAGAATACTATGCGAGGAACAGAATCACAGTTAATGTTAAAAAGTGCCACCATATAACTCTGACTCGTAAAATTAATACACTTGAATTCGATTACAGAATCAATGGGACAAGTATACCCAAAGTGACCACCGTTAGAGATCTGGGTATCCAAATTGATGCAAAACTTTCAATGACTGACCATATCGATAATGTAGCTAATAGAGCCTACAAACAACTGGGTTTCATCAAACGGGTAACTCGGTATTTTAGTGATGTGGATTGCATTAAATCACTTTACTTTGCGTATGTCAGGAGTATTCTTGAATATGCGTGTAGTATTTGGTCGCCCCAATACATAATATATATCCAAAGGCTTGAAAGCATACAGAGGCAGTTTGTGAAATTCCTAGCTTTTAAAGATTTTAAAAAATTCAATAGTTATGAGGAAGCGTGTTCGTATTACAGTATCGACTCGCTAGAACAAAGAAGAGAACAGCTGGATATGCTATTACTGCAAGCTATTTTGACTGGCTCGATCGACTGTCCTAGCCTGTTGTCAGCCTTTTCATTTATTGCACAATCTCTACGAACACGCCACACGCGCCTTCTGTATGTTCCCAAATCCAACACAAATTATGGTCAAAATTCTATAATTCCGCGCCTGGCACGCACTTATAATAAGCAGTATGCTGAGTTCGACTTATTTCACCTGACAAAAAATAAATTAAAAAAGGAATTCCATCTTCGCAAAAAAAAAAAAAAAAAATAGTTAACAACTAAACATGCACACACTCACGCACAATCATATACACCACACGCACACACACACACACACACACACACACACACACACACACACGCACGCACACACACATACACACACACACACACACACACACACACACACACACACACACACACACACACACACACACACAGTTTTAATTTTTGTACTTCTCTTTGTTTTTATTGTTTTTCTTTATATTATTGTATACTCTGTTAAAATACTTGTCAATTAATTTTAAGAAGGTAATCTCATGTGGCCTTAAGTTTAACTTAGATTTATTATAATAATTATGTTGTATAACGCTGTTGATTACAATTGAATAATAAAAATAAAATAAAAAAAATAAAATTTTTGTCGCCGGAGACTGGCAACACTGGAATTTATCAAAGTAAAAGTGATTTTCGACACGGTCTTTTTCACGGTATCCCCTTTCGCGTGGGTGCGAGCGAGAGGAAAGATTGAAACGTCATCGGGCGCGGTATATCCTGTAGTTAATAGGAAAATTATGAAACCGTGTAAAATCTTTCTGTGAAACGAGTTGGCGGCCATTTTGTATTTTTTTTTATTTTTCGAAATTTTGACCACGTTTTTGAGGCAGTTGGCAACATTTTGGAAAGTCGACATGTATCAATCGATTCTGTGACTCAACCAGCAGTATCGAAATATGTACACAGTGTTGCCACATTTGGGGAGATTTTCGAGATTTTCCCCAAAAACTCCTCCTGTAAAATTTTGTATGAAATTTTTTTTTTCACTGATGGTTTCGTATAGGAAACAAAAAAAAAATCGAGGAAAAATTTGGAAATAGCTGATGATCGAGGATGTCGGAGACGGGTGAAGGGTCCGCTCAAGGTATTGAAGATAGGTGGGGGGTGCTCGACCAAATGTCATTCATGACATCATCCAATTGCCAAAAAGCTGAAAAAAAATTCAAAATGGCGAAGAAAAGATGGCCGCCATACAAATTTCGCCGGCGTCCAGCTCGGAGGGTATAAAAGATGGAGGTGTGGTTTCTCGGCAAAAGAGGATCAGGATCCAAAGGTCTAATCGATGAATAGAAAAAAAATTCAAAATGGCGGAATTTATTTTCCCATACATTTTGTATGGCGAATATTGAATGTCTCATTCTCCTAGAAAGAGACGGAAAACGATACGATAATGTAGGGGAGATATGTTTTGAAGCGCGATATGAGTAGGGAAAAATTATGACATTTCAGAAAAACAAGATGGCGGCCTATATGATTTTTGCAACTCTTTTGTTTTCCAACTGATTTCGTTGAAACTCGCAATCTTTGAAGAATGTACTAAACGATTAATAGAAAAAGTGGAAAATTTTGGAAAAACAAGATGGCCGCCGTACAAATTTCGTCGGTATCTATCTCGGAGGCTATAAAAGATGGAAGAATGGTTTCTTGGCAAAAGATGATCAGGGTCCGAAGGTCTACTCGGTGGAACAAACTCTGCATGCTCGCGGACCACTTTAGTGGTCCGCGCACCCACGCACCCTACTTTATTACCCTCAACTACCCCGTTTTTACAAAAAATGATATGGATGTCGTTTTCAGAGTTTTCCAGGGGCTGATTTTGATAACGACATTTATTTTGAAATCCAAGATGGCGGACATGCCTTTTTTAAGAAAAAAATCGATATGGGTGTCGTTTTATGGTGTTTTCGCGGTGAATTTTGCATCTTAATAACTCGATTCGGTTTAATACAATAAAGCTTAACATTACCACGTCACGCGAGCTGCTTTAGCAGCTCGCGCACCGAGCAAAACACTAGTTATTATACTATATATAGCTCGATTACCACTCACTCACTCACTGACTCATTGACATAATTGTTCTCCTAGAAAGAGAAGGAAAATGATATAGTGATGTAGGAGAGTTGTGTTCGGTTTCGGGAACCCTCTGGGGAAAAATTATGACATTTCAGAAAAACAAGATGGCGGCCGAGGTGATTTTTGCAGCTCTTTTGTATTCCAACCGATTTCGTTGAGTTTTGCAAACTTTGAAGAAAGTTGTAAACGGTTAACAGAAAATGGAGAAAAAATTGGGAAAACAAGATGGCGGCCGAGCCGGAGCGTTTTCAAAATTTTCATTTTTCGACCCCGAACCGCGGCGCCACAGATCCCAAACGGGGTAGTCGTGGATAATTATTTTTTCTGGTTTCGCCCCCGACTATCCTGTATTTTGACAGAACGAGAGTGGTTTTTCAAAATTCAAGATGGCGGCTGTCATGGCGGCCGTTTTGTTCGAGGTACGAAAAAATGCAATTTTAAAAGTTAAATATCTCAAAGTTGGCAACATCGGAGTGATTCGGTTCCTATGAAGCGATTGTACGTATGGACTCGAGGTATAGATCGGTGGGAAAAAATTACCCCATTTTTCGGGAAATTTCAAGATTTTCGGGAAATTATAAAAAATCGAAATACGCACTTTTAGCAAAATCCGAGTATGAGCGATTACGTGTTTTGCTCGTACAAATGACATTTGGGTATTTTTGTCGCCGGAGACTGGCAACACTGGAATTTATCAAAGAAAAAGTGATTTTCGACATGGTCTTTTTTCAGGGACGATCATTTCGCGTGGGTGCGAGCGAGAGGAGAGATTGAAACGTCATCGGGAGCGGTATATCCTGTAGTTAATAGGAAAGTTTTTAAAATTACCTAATTTGCTTCTGCAAAAAGAGTTGGTGGCCATTTTGTATTTTCTTCAAATTTTCCGAAATTTTGATCACGTTTTTGAGGCAGTTGGCAACATTTTGGAAAGTCGACATGTATCAATCGATTGTGTGACTCAACCAGCAGTATCGAAATATGTAAACAGTGTTGCCACATTTGGGGAGATTTTCGAGATTCTCCCCAAAAACTCCTCCTGTAAAATTTTGTATGAAAATATTTTTTTTCACTGATGGTTTCGTATAGAAAACAAAAAAAAAATCGAGGAAAAATTTGGAAATAGCTGATGATCGAGGATGTCGGAGACGGGTGAAGGGTCCGCTCAAGGTATTGCAGATAGGTGGGGGGTGCTCGACCAAATGTCATTCATGACGTCATCCAATTGCCAAAAAGCTGAAAAAAAATTCAAAATGGCGAAGAAAAGATGGCCGCCATACAAATTTCGCCGGTGTCCAGCTCGGAGGGTATAAAAGATGGAAGTGTGGTTTCTTGGCAAGAGATGATCAGGGTCCGAAGGTCTACTCGATGAATAGAAAAAAAAATCAAAATGGCGGAATTTTTTTCCCATACATTTTGTATGGCGAATATTGAATGTCTCATTCTCCTAGAAAGAGACGGAAAACGATACGATAATGTAGGGGAGATGTGTTCGGGTGGGGGAGGCGAGTAGGGAAAAATTATGACATTTCAGAAAAACAAGATGGCGACCGACGTGATTTTTGCAACTCTTTTGTTTTCCAACCGATTTCGTTGAAACTCGCAATCTTTGAAGAATGTAGTAAACGATTAATAGAAAAAGTGGAAAATTTTGAAAAAACAAGATGGCCGCCATACAAATTTCGTCGGTGTCTATCTCGGAGGCTATAAAAGATGGAAGAGTGGTTTCGTGGCAAAAGATGATCAGGGTCCGAAAGTCTACTCGGTGGAACAAACTCTGCATGCTCGCGGACCACTTTAGTGGTCCGCGCACCCACGCACCCTACTTTATTAACCTCAACTACCCCGTTTTTACAAAAAATGATATGGATGTCGTTTTCAGAGTTTTCCAGGGTGCTCATTTTGATAACGTCATTTATTTTGAAATCCAAGATGGCGGGCGTGCACTTTAAAAAAAAAATTGATATAGGTGTCGTTTTATGGGGTTTTCGGGGTAATTTGTGTATCTTAATTAAAAAAATCGGTTTAATACAACTTATAAACCTAACTACGTCACGCGAGCTGCTTTAGCAGCTCGCGCACCGAGCAAAACACTAGTTATTATACTATATATAGCTCGATTACCACTCACTGACTGACTGACTCATTGACATAATTGTTCTCCTAGAAAGAGACGGAAAATGATATAATGATGTAGGGGAGTTGTGTTCGGTTTCGGGAACCCTCTGGGGAAAAATTATGACAATTCGGAAAAACAAGATGGCGGCCGACGTGATTTTTGCAGCTCCTTTGTTTTTTTAGGGACTCCGTTCAAATTCGTAACTATTAAAGAATGTAGTAAACGATTAATGGGAAATGTCAAAAAAATTGGAAAAACAAGATGGCGGCCGAGTCGTAGCGTTTCAAAATTTTTGATTTTTCGCCCCTGAACCGCGGCGCCACAGATCCGAGACGGGGTAGTCGAGGATAACTATTTTTTCGTGTTTCGCCCACGATTATCCTGTATTTTGACAGAATGGGAGTGGTTTTAAAAAATTCAAAATGGCGGCTGTCATGGCGGCTGTTTTGTTCGAGGTACGAAAAAACGCAATTTTAAAAGTTAAATATCTCAAAGTTGGCAACATCGGAGCGATTCGGCTTCTATGAAGCGGTTGTACGTATAGACTCGAGGTATAGATCGGTGGGAAAAAATTACCCCATTTTTTGGGGAAATTTCAAGATTTTCGGGAAATTGTAAAAAATCAAAATACGCACTTTTAGCAAAATCCGAGTATGAGGGATTACGTGTTTTGCTCGTACAAATGACATTTGGGTATTTTTGTCACCGAAGACTGGCAACACTGGAATTTATCAAAGAAAAAGTGATTTTTGGCATGGTCTTTTTCACGGTATCCCCTTTCGCGTGGGTGCGAGCGAGAGGAAAGATTGAAACGTCATCGGGAGCGGTATATCCTGTAGTTAATAGGAAAATTATGAAACCGTGTAAAATCTTTCTGTGAAACGAGTTGGCGGCCATTTTGTATTTTCTTCAAATTTTCCGAAATTTTGATCACGTTTTTGAGGCAGTTGGCAACATTTTGGAAAGTCGACATGTATCAATCGATTGTGTGACTCAACCAGCAGTATCGAAATATGTAAACAGTGTTGCCACATTTGGGGAGATTTTCGAGATTTTCCTCAAAAACTCCTCCTGTAAAATTTTGTATGAATTTTTTTTTTCACTGATGGTTTCGTATAGAAAACAAAAAAAAAATCGAGGAAAAATTTGGAAATAGCTGATGATCGAGGATGTCGGAGACGGGTGAAGGGTCCGCTCAAGGTATTGAAGATAGGTGGGGGGTGCTCGACCAAATGTCATTCATGACATCATCCAATTGCCAAAAAGCTGAAAAAAAATTCAAAATGGCGAAGAAAAGATGGCCGCCATACAAATTTCGCCGGCGTCCAGCTCGGAGGGTATAAAAGATGGAGGTGCGGTTTCGTGGAAAAAGAGGATCAGGATCCAAAGGTCTACTCGATGAATAGAAAAAAAATTCAAAATGGCGGAATTTCTTTTCCCATACATTTTGTATGGCGAATATCGAATGTCTCATTCTCCTAGAAAGAGACAGAAAACGATACAATAATGTAGGGGAGATGTGTTCGGGTGGGGGAGGCAAGTAGGGAAAAATTATGACATTTCAGAAAAACAAGATGGCGGCCTATATGATTTTTGCAACTCTTTTGTTTTCCAACCGATTTCGTTGAAACTCGCAATCTTTAAAGAATGTAGGAAACGATTAATAGAAAAAGTGGAAAATTTTGGAAAAACAAGATGGCCGCCGTACAAATTTTGTCGGTGTCTATCTCGGAGGCTATAAAAGATGGAAGAGTGGTTTCTTGGCAAAAGATGATCAGGGTCCGAAGGTCTACTCGGTGGAACAAACTCTGCATGCTCACGGACCACTTTAGTGGTCCGCGCACCCACGCACCCTACTTTATTAACCTCAACTACCCCGTTTTTACAACAAATGATATGGATGTCGTTTTCAGAGTTTTCCAGGGTGCTGATTTTGATAACGACATTTATTTTGAAATCCAAGATGGCAGACATGCATTTTTTAAGAAAAAATCGATATGGGTGTCGTTTTACGGGTTTTTCGGGGTGAATTGTGCATCTTAATAAATAAATTCAACCGAACCACGTCACGCGAGCTGCTTTAGCAGCTCGCGCACCGAGCGAAACACTAGTTATACTATATATAGCTCGATTACCACTCACTGACTGACTGACTCATTGACATAATTGTTCTCCTAGAAAGAGACGGAAAATGATATAATGATGTAGGGGAGTTGTGTTCGGTTTTGGGAATCCTCTGGGGAAAAATTATGACAATTCGGAAAAACAAGATGGCGGCCGACGTGATTTTTGCAGCTCCTTTGTTTTTTTAGGGACTCCGTTCAAATTCGTAACTATTAAAGAATGTAGTAAACGATTAATGGGAAATGTCGAAAAAATTGGAAAAACAAGATGGCGGCCGAGTCGTAGCGTTTCAAAATTTTTGATTTTTCGACCCCGAACCGCGGCGCCACAGATCCGAGACGGGGTAGTCGAGGATAACTATTTTTTCGTGTTTCGCCCACGATTATCCTGTATTTTGACAGAATGGGAGTGGTTTTAAAAAATTCAAAATGGCGGCTGTCATGGCGGCTGTTTTGTTCGAGGTATGAAAAAACGCAATTTTAAAAGTTAAATATCTCAAAGTTGGCAACATCGGAGCGATTCGGCTTCTATGAAGCGGTTGTACGTATAGACTCGAGGTATAGATCGGTGGGAAAAAATTACCCCATTTTTTGGGAAATTTCAAGATTCTCGGGAAATTATAAAAAATTGAAATACGAACTTTTAGCAAAATCCGAGTATGAGCGATTACGTGTTTTGCTCGTACAAATGACATTTGGGTATTTTTGTCGCCGGAGACTGGCAATACTGGAATTTATCAAAGAAAAAGTGATTTTTGGCATGGTCTTTTTCACGGTATCCCCTTTCGCGTGGGTGCGAGCGAGAGGAAAGATTGAAACGTCATCGGGAGCGGTATATCCCGTAGTTAATAGGAAAATTATGAAACCGTGTAAAATCTTTCTGTGAAACGAGTTGGCGGCCATTTTGTATTTTCTTCAAATTTTCCGAAATTTTGATCACGTTTTTGAGGCAGTTGGCAACATTTTGGAAAGTCGACATGTATCAATCGATTGTGTGACTCAACCAGCAGTATCGAAATATGTAAACAGTGTTGCCACATTTGGGGAGATTTTCGAGATTTTCCCCAAAAACTCCTCCTGTAAAATTTTGTATGAATTTTTTTTTTTTCACTGATGGTTTCGTATAGAAAACAAAAAAAAAATCGAGGAAAAATTTGGAAATAGCTGATGATCGAGGATGTCGGAGACGGGTGAAGGGTCCGCTCAAGGTATTGAAGATAGGTGGGGGGTGCTCGACCAAATGTCATTCATGACATCATCCAATTGCCAAAAAGCTGAAAAAAAATTCAAAATGGCGAAGAAAAGATGGCCGCCATACAAATTTCGCCGGCGTCCAGCTCGGAGGGTATAAAAGATGGAGGTGCGGTTTCGTGGAAAAAGAGGATCAGGATCCAAAGGTCTACTCGATGAATAGAAAAAAAATTCAAAATGGCGGAATTTCTTTTCCCATACATTTTGTATGGCGAATATCGAATGTCTCATTCTCCTAGAAAGAGACAGAAAACGATACAATAATGTAGGGGAGATGTGTTCGGGTGGGGGAGGCAAGTAGGGAAAAATTATGACATTTCAGAAAAACAAGATGGCGGCCTATATGATTTTTGCAACTCTTTTGTTTTCCAACCGATTTCGTTGAAACTCGCAATCTTTAAAGAATGTAGGAAACGATTAATAGAAAAAGTGGAAAATTTTGGAAAAACAAGATGGCCGCCGTACAAATTTTGTCGGTGTCTATCTCGCAGGCTATAAAAGATGGAAGAGTGGTTTCTTGGCAAAAGATGATCAGGGTCCGAAGGTCTACTCGGTGGAACAAACTCTGCATGCTCACGGACCACTTTAGCACCCACGCACCCTACTTTATTAACCTCAACTACCCCGTTTTTACAAAAAATGATATGGATGTCATTTTCAGAGTTTTCCAGGGTGCTGATTTTGATAACGACATTTATTTTGAAATCCAAGATGGCAGACATGCATTTTTTAAGAAAAAATCGATATGGGTGTCGTTTTACGGGTTTTTCGGGGTGAATAGTGCATCTTAATAAATAAATTCAACCGAACCACGTCACGCGAGCTGCTTTAGCAGCTCGCGCACCGAGCGAAACACTAGTTATTATACTATATATAGCTCAATTACCACTCACTCACTCATTGACATAATTGTTCTCCTAGAAAGAGACGGAAAATGATATAATGATGTAGGGGAGTTGTGTTCGGTTTCGGGAACCTTCTGGGGAAAAATTATGACATTTCGGAAAAACAAGATGGCGGCCGACGTAATTTTTGCAGCTCCTTTGTTTTTTAAGGGACTCCGTTCAAACTCACAACTATTAAAGAATGTAGTAAACGGTTACCAGAAAATGTGAAAAAAATTGGAAAAACAAAATGGCGGCCGAGCCGTAGCGTTTTGAAAATTTTGATTTTTCGACCCCGAACCGCGGCGCCACAGATCCGAAACGGGGTAGTCGAGGATAACTATTTTTTCGTGTTTCGCCCACGATTATCCTGTATTTTGACAGAACGGGAGTGGTTTTAAAAAATTCAAGATGGCGGCTGTCATGGCGGCCGTTTTGTTCGAGGTACGAAAAAACGCAATTTTAAAAGTTAAATATCTCAAAGTTGGCAACATCGGAGCGATTCGGCTTCTATGAAGCGGTTGTACGTATAGACTCGAGGTATAGATCGGTGGGAAAAAATTACCCCATTTTTAGGGAAATTTCAAGATTTTCGGGAAATTGTAAAAAATCGAAATACGCACTTTTAGCAAAATCCGAGTATGAGTGATTACGTGTTTTGCTCGTACAAATGACATTTGGGTATTTTTGTCACCGGAGACTGGCATCACTGGAATTTATCAAAGTAAAAGTGATTTTCGACACGGTCTTTTTCACGGTATCCCCTTTCGCGTGGGTGCAAGCGAGAGGAAAGATTGAAACGTCATCGGGCGCGGTATATCCTGTAGTTAATAGGAAAATTATGAAACCGTGTAAAATCTTTCTGTGAAACGAGTTGGCGGCCATTTTGTATTTTTTTTTATTTTTCGAAATTTTGACCACGTTTTTGAGGCAGTTGGCAACATTTTGGAAAGTCGACATATATCAATCGATTGTGTGACTCAACCGGCAGTATCGAAATATGTAAACAGTGTTGCCACATTTGGGGAGATTTTCGAGATTTTCCCCAAAAACTCCTCCTGTAAAATTTTGTATGAAATTATTTTTTTTCACTGATGGTTTCGTATAGAAAACAAAAAAAAAATCGAGGAAAAATTTGGAAATAGCTGATGATCGAGGATGTCGGAGACGGGTGAAGGGTCCGCTCAAGGTATTGCAGATAGGTGGGGGGTGCTCGACCAAATGTCATTCATGACGTCATCCAATTGCCAAAAAGCTGAAAAAAAATTCAAAATGGCGAAGAAAAGATGGCCGCCATACAAATTTCGCCGGTGTCCAGCTCGGAGGGTATAAAAGATGGAGGTGCGGTTTCTTGGCAAAAGGTGATCAGGATCCGAAGGTCTACTCGATGAATAGAAAAAAAATTCAAAATGGCGGATTTTTTTTTCCCATACATTTTGTATGGCGAATATTGAATGTCTCATTCTCCTAGAAAGAGACGGAAAACGATACGATAATGTAGGGGAGATGTGTTCGGGTGGGGGAGGCGAGTAGGGAAAAATTATGACATTTCAGAAAAACAAGATGGCGACCGACGTGATTTTTGCAACTCTTTTGTTTTCCAACCGATTTCGTTGAAACTCACAATCTTTGAAGAATGTAGTAAACGATTAATAGAAAACGTGGAAAATTTTGAAAAAACAAGATGGCCGCCGTACAAATTTCGTCGGTGTCTATCTCGGAGGCTATAAAAGATGGAAGACTGGTTTCTCGGCAAAAGATGATCAGGATCCGAAGGTCTACTCGGTGGAACAAACTCTGCATGCTCGCGGACCACTTTAGTGGTCCGCGCACCCACGCACCCTACTTTATTAACCTCAACTACCCCGTTTTTATAAAAAATGATATGGATGTCGTTTTCAGAGTTTCCCAGGGTGCTGATTTTGATAACGACATTTATTTTGAAATCCAAGATGGCGGTCATGCATTTTTTAAGAAAAAAATCGATGTGGGTGTCGTTTTATTGTGTTTTCGCGGTTAATTTTGTATCTTAATAAACACTATCGTTTTAATACTTGTCAACCCAACCACGTCACGCGAGCTGCTTTAGCAGCTCGCGCACCGAGCAAAACACTAGTTATTATACTATATATAGCTCGATTACCACTGACTCACTGACTCATTGACATAATTGTTCTCCTAGAAAGAGACGGAAAATGATATAATGATGTAGGGGAAATGTGTTCGGATGCGGGATTCGACTGGGGAAAAATTATGACATTTCAGAAAAACAAGATGGCGGCCGACGTGATTTTTGCAGCTCCGTTGTTTTCCAACCGATTTCGTTGAATTTTGCAAACTTTGAAGAAAGTAGTAAACGGTTAATAGAAAATGTAGAAAAAATTGGAAAAACAAGATGGCGGCCGAGCCGCAGCGTTTTGAAAATTTTGATTTTTCGACCCCGAACCGCGGCGCCACAGATCCGAAACGCGAAATCGAAAATAATAATTGTTTTCTTGTTTTGCTTACAATGATCCTGAATTTTGACAGAACGGGAGTGATTTTTAAAAATTCAAGATGGCGGCTGTCATGGCGGCCGTTAAGTTAGAGGTACGAAAAAACGCAATTTTAAAAGTTAAATATCTCAAAGTTGGCAACATCGGAGCGATTCGGCTTCTATGAAGCGATTGTACGTATAGACTCGAGGTATAGATCGGTGGGAAAAAATTACCCCATTTTTAGGGAAATTTCAAGATTTTCGGGAAATTGTAAAAAATCGAAATACGGACTTTGTGCAAAATCAGAGTATGAGCGATTATGTGTTTTGCTCGTACAAATGACATTTGGGTATTTTTGTCGCTGGAGACTGGCAACACTGGAATTTATAAAAAAAAAAGTGATTTTCGACACGGTCTTTTTCACGGTATCCCCTTTCGTGTTGGTGCGAGTGAGAGGAAAGATTGAAACGTCATCGGGCGCGGTATATCCTGTAGTTAATAGGAAAATTATGAAACCGTGTAAAATCTTCCTGTGAAACGAGTTGACGGCCATTTTGTATTTTTTTTTATTTTTCGAAATTTTGACCACGTTTTTGAGGCAGTTGGCAACATTTTGGAAAGTCGAGATGTATCAATTGATTGTGTGACTCAACCAGCAGTATCGAATTATGTAAACAGTGCTGCCACATTTGGGGAGATTTTCGAGATTTTCCCCAAAAACTCCTCCTGTAAAATTTTGTATGAAAATTTTTTTTTTCACTGATGGTTTCGTATAGAAAACAAAAAAAAAATCGAGGAAAAATTTGGAAATAGCTGATGATCGAGGATGTCGGAGACGGGTGAAGGGTCCGCTCAAGGTATTGAAGATAGGTGGGGGGTGCTCGACCAAATGTCATTCATGACATCATCCAATTGCCAAAAAGCTGAAAAAAAATTCAAAATGGCGAAGAAAAGATGGCCGCCATACAAATTTCGCCGGCGTCCAGCTCGGAGGGTATAAAAGATAGAGGTGCGGTTTCTTGGCAAAAGAGGATCAGGATCCAAAGGTCTAATTGATGAATAGAAAAAAAATTCAAAATGGCGGAATTTATTTTCCCATACGTTTTGTATGGCGAATATTGAATGTCTCATTCTCCTAGAAAGAGACGGAAAACGATACGATAATGTAGGGGAGATGTGTTCGGGTGGGCGAGGCGAGTAGGGAAAAATTATGACATTTCAGAAAAACAAGATGGCGGCCTATATGATTTTTGTGACTCTTTTGTTTTCCAACCGATTTCATTGAAACTCGCAATCTTTGAAGAACGTAGTAAACGATTAATAGAAAAAGTGGAAAATTTTGGAAAAACAAGATGGCCGCCGTACAAATTTCGTCGGTGTCTATCTCGGAGGCTATAAAAGATGGAAGAGTGGTTTCTTGGCAAAAGATGATCAGGGTCCGGAGGTCTACTCAATGGAACAAACTCTGCATGCTCGCGGACCACTTTAGTGGTCCGCGCACCCACGCACCCTACTTTATTAACCTCAACTACCCGGTTTTTATAAAAAATGATATGGATGTCGTTTTCAGAGTTTCCCAGGGTGCTGATTTTGATAACGACATTTATTTTGAAATCCAAGATGGCGGTCATGCATTTTTTAAGAAAAAAATCGATATGGGTGTCGTTTTATGGTGTTTTTGGGGTGAATTTTGAATCTTAATAAATAAATTTGGTTTAGTATAATAAAGTTAACCCAACCACGTCACGCGAGCTGCTTTAGCAGCTCGCGCACCGAGCAAAACACTAGTTATACTATATATAGCTCGATTACCACTGACTCACTGACTGACTCATTGACATAATTGTTCTCCTAGAAAGAGACGGAAAATGATATAATGATGTAGGGGAATTGTGTTCGGTTTCGGAAACCCTCTGAGGAAAAATTATGACATTTTGGAAAAACAAGATGGCGGCCGAGGTGATTTTCACAGCTCCGTTGTATTTCAACCGATTTCGTTGAATTTTGCAATCTTTAAAGAAAGTAGTAAACGGTTAGTAGAAAATGTAGAAAAAATTGGAAAAACAAGATGGCGGCCGAGCCGCAGCGTTTTGAAAATTTTGATTTTTCGACCCCGAACCGCGGCGCCACAGATCCGAGACGGGGTAATCGAGGATAATATTTTTTTTTGGTTTGGCCCACGATTATCCTCTATTTTGACAAACTGGGAGTGATTTTTAAAAATTCAAGATGGCGGCTGTCGTGGCGGCCATTATGTTAGAGGTACGAAAAAACGCAATTTTAAAAGTTAAATATCTCAAAGTTGGCAACATCGGACCGTTTTTGTTTCCATGAAGCGATTGTACGTATAGGCTTGAGGTATAGATTGGAGGAAAAAAATTACCCCATTTTTAGGGAAATTTCAAGATTTTCGGGAAATTGTAAAAAATCGAAATACGGACTTTTCGCAAAATCCGAGTATGAGCGATTACGTGTTTTGATTGTACAAATGACATTTGGGTATTTTTGTCGCCGGAGACTGGCAACACTGGAATTTATCAAAGAAAAAGTGATTTTCGACGTGGTCTTTTTCACGGAATCCCCTTTCGCGTGGGTACGAGTGAGAGGAGAGATTGAAACGTCATCGGGAGCGGTATATCCTGTAGTTAATAGGAAAATTATGAAACCGTGTAAAATCTTTCTGTGACACGAGTTGGCGGCCATTTTGTATTTTTTTTAATTTTTCGAAATTTTGATCACGTTTTTGAGGCAGTTGGCAACATTTTGGAAAGTCAATATGTATGAATCGATTGTGTGTCTCGGCTGGCAGTATGGAGATATGCAACCGGTGTTGCCACTTTTGGGGAGATTTTCGAGATTCGAGACTAAGAAACTCCTGTAAAATTTTGTATGAAAATTTTTTTTTTCACTGACGGTTTCGTATAGAAACCAAAAAAAAAATCGAGGAAAAATTTGGAAATAGCTGATGATTGAGGATGTCGGAGACGGGTGGAGGGCCCGCTTAAGGTATGGAAGATAGGTGGGGGGTGCTCGAGCAAATGTCATTCATGACGTCATCCAATTGCCAAAAAGCTGAAAAAAAAATTCAAAATGGCGAAGAAAAGATGGCCGCCATACAAATTTCGCCAGTGTCCAGCTCGGAGGGTATAAAAGATGGAAGTGTGGTTTCGTGGCAAAAGAGGATCAGGATACAAAGGTCTACTCGATGGATAGAAAAAAAAATTCAAAATGGCGGAATTTATTTTTCCATACATTTTGTATGGCGTATATCGAATGTCTTATTCTCCTAGAAAGAGACAGAAAACGATACGATGATGTTCGGGAGATATGTTCGGGTGCAAGATGGAAGTCGGGAAAAATTATGACATTTCAGAAAAACAAGATGGCGGCCGACGTGATTTTTGTAACTCTTTTGTTTTCCAACCGATTTCGTTGAAACTCGCAATCTTTGAAGAATGTAGTAAACAATTAATAGAAAAAGTGGAAAATTTTGGAAAAACAAGATGTCCGCCGTACAAATTTCGTCGGTGTCTATCTCGGAGGCTATAAAAGATGGAAGAGTGGTTTCTTGGCAAAAGATGATCAGGGTCCGAAGGTCTACTTGGTGGAACAAACTCTGCATGCTCGCGAACCCTTTTAGTGGTCCGCGCACCCACGCACCCTACTTTATTAACCTCAACTACCCCGTTTTTACAAATTATAATATAGATGTTGTTTTCAGGGCTTTCCAGGGTACAATGCTGTATTGTAAAGTCGAAATCTCCTGAGGATGCTCCGGTGTCGGGGCGAAACGTGCGTCGAGAGTAGTGGAAAAGTCTTGTGTGGTGTTGCATGTGAGTGGTGGTGGCAGTGCTTGCTTGGGAACTTGGCTTTATTGCTTGGTTGGGAAGGTAAGCGGTGCTTAGCTTGTAACTGCATGTTTGACCATACAGATTTATCCTGTTGGCGGATTATAGCAAAATAATTTTTAACTGTTTCTTGCTAAACATGAACTTCCGCAAAGTAACGCCTGATTCTATCCAACGACATTTATTTCGAAATCCAAGATGGCGGACAAGCACTTTCTAAGAATCAAGTTGATATAGGTGTCGTTTTATGGGGTTTTCGGGGTAATTTGTGTATCTTAATAAAAAAAATCGGTTTAATACAATATAGTAAAACCTAACCACGTCACGCGAGCTGCTTTAGCAGCTCGCGCACCGAGCAAAACACTAGTTATTATTATACTATATATAGCTCGATTACCACTCACTCACTCACTCACTCATTGACATAATTGTTCTCCTAGAATGAGACGGAAAATGATATAGTGATGTAGGGGAGATGTGTTCGGATTCGGGAACCCTCTGGGGAAAAATTATGACATTTCAGAAAAACAAGATGGCGGCCGAGGTGATTTTTGCAGCTCCGTTGTTTTCCAACCGATTTTGTTTAAACTCGCAACTATTTAGGAAAGTAAAAAACAGTTAATAGAAAAGGTAGAGAAAATTGGAAAAACAAAATGGCGGCCGAGCTGGAGAGTTTTCAAAATTTTCATTTTTCGATCCCTAACCGCGGCGCCACTGATCCAAGACGGAGAAGTCGAGGATAATTATTTTTTCGTGTTTCGCCCACAATTATCCTGTATTTTGACAAAACGGGAGTGATTTTTAAAAATTCAAGATGGCGGCTGTCGTGGCGGCCGTTTTGTTAGAGGTACGAAAAAACGCAATTTTAAAAGTTAAATATCTGAAAGTTGGCAACATCGGAGCGATTCAGCTTCTATGTAGCGATTGTACGTATAGGCTCGAGGTATAGATTGGAGGAAAAAAATTACCCCATTTTTCGGGAAATTTCAAGATTTTCGGGAAACTGTAAAAAATCGAAATACGGACTTTTCGCAAAATCCGAGTATGAGCGATTACGTGTTTTGCTCGTACAAATGACATTTGGGTATTTTTGTCACCGGAGACTGGCAACACTGGAATTTATCAAAGTAAAAGTGATTTTCGACACGGTCTTTTTCACGGTATCCCCTTTCGCGTGGGTGCGAGCGAGAGGAAAGATTGAAACGTCATCGGGAGCGGTATATCCTGTAGTTAATAGGAAAATTATGAAACGGTGTAAAATTTTTCTGTGAAAGGAGTTGGCGGCCATTTTGTATTTTTTTTTACTTTTCGAAATTTTGATCACGTTTTTGAGGCAGTTGGCAACATTTTGGAAAGTCAGAATGTATGAATCGATTGTGTATCTCGGCTTGCAGTATGGAGATATGCAACCGGTGTTGCCACTTTTGGGGAGATTTTCGAGATTTTCAACTAGAAAACTCCTGTAAAATTTTGTATGAAAAATTTTTTTTTCACTGATGGTGTCGTATAGAAAACAAAAAGTTAGTAAGCCAAAATTATGGAGAGAGCTGATGATTGAGGGTTTCGGAGACGGGTGGAGGGCCCGCTTAAGGTATTGAAGATAGGTGGGGGGTGCTCGAGCAAATGTCATTCATGACGTCATCCAATTGCCAAAAAGCTGAAAAAAAATTCAAAATGGCGAAAAAAAGATGGCCGCCATACAAATTTCGCCGGCGTCCAGCTCGGAGGGTATAAAAGATGGAGGTGCGGTTTCTTGGCAAAAGAGGATCAGGATCCAAAGGTTTACTCGATGAATAGAAAAAAAATTCAAAATGGCGGAATTTAATTTTCCATACATTTTGTATGGCGAATATTGAATGCCTCATTCTCCTAGAAAGAGACAAGAAACGATACATTGATGTATGGGAGATATGTTCGGATGCGCGATATGAGTACGGAAAAATTATGACATTTTAAAAAAACAAGATGGCGGCCTATATGATTTTTGTAACTCTTTTGTTTTCCAACCGATTTCGTTGAAACTCACAATCTTTGAAGAAAGTACCAAACGATTAATAGAAAAAGTGGAAAATTTTGGAAAAACAAGATGGCCGCCGTACAAATTTCGTCGGTGTCTATCTCGGAGGCTATAAAAGATGGAAGAGTGGTTTCTTGGCAAAAGATGATCAGGGTCTGAAGGTCTACTCGGTGGAACAAACTCTGCATGCTCGCGGACCACTTTAGTGGTCCGCGCACTCACGCACCCTACTTTATTAACCTCAACAACCCCGTTTTTACAAAAAATGATATGGATGTCGTTTTCAGAGGTTTCCAGAGCGCTAATTTTGATAACAACATTTATTTTGAAATCCAAGATGGCGGGCGTGCACTTTTTAAGAAAAAAATTGATATAGGTGTCGTTTTATGGGGTTTTCGGGGTAATTAGTGTATCTTAATAAAAAAAATCGGTTTAATACAACTCATAAACCTAACTACGTCACGAGAGCTGCTTTAGCAGCTCGCGCACCGAGCAAAACACTAGTTATACTATATATAGCTCGATTACCACTGACTCACTCACTCATTGACATAATTGTTCTCCTAGAAGGAGACGGAAAATGATATAATGATGTAGGGGAGATGTGGTCGGATTCGGGAGTCCTCTGGGGAAAAATTATGACATTTCGGAAAAACAAGATGGCGGCCGACGTGATTTTTGCAGCTCCGTTGTTTTCCAACCGATTTCGTTGAATTTTACAATCTTTAAAGAAAGTAGTAAACGGTTAATAAAAAATGTGAAAAAAATTGGAAAAACAAGATGGCGGCTGAGATGTAGCGTTTTAAAAATTTTGAATTTTCGACCCCGAACCGCGGCGCCACAGATCCGAAACGGAAAATTGAAACTAATATTTTTTTTCTGGTTTCGTCTACGATTATCCCGTATTTTGACAGAATGGGAGTGGTTTTTCAAAATTCAAGATGGCGGCTGTCATGGCGGTCGTTTTGTTCGAAGTACGAAAAAACGCAATTTTAAAAGTTAAATATCTCAAAGCTGGCAACATCGGAGCGATTCGGCTTCTATGAAGCGGTTGTACGTATAGACTCGGGGTAAAGATCGAAGGGAAAAAGTTACCCCATTTTCAGGGAAATTTTGAGATTTTCGGGAAATTGTAAAAAATCGAAATACGCACTTTTAGCAAAATCCGAGTATGAGCGATTACGTGTTTTGCTCGTACAAATGACATTTGGGTATTTTTGTCACCGGAGACTGGCAACACTGGAATTTATCAAATTAAAAGTGATTTTCGACACGGTCTTTTTCACGGTATCCTCTTTCGCGTGGGTGCGAGCGAGAGGAAAGATTGAAACGTCATCGGGAGCGGTATATCCTGTAGTTAATAGGAAAATTATGAAACCATGTAAAATCTTTCTGTGAAACGAGTTGGCGGCCATTTTGTATTTTTTTAAATTTTTCGAAATTTTGATCACGTTTTTGACGCAGTTGGCAACATTTTGGAAAGTCGATATGTATGAATCGATTGTGTATCTCGGCTGGCAGTATGGAGATATGCAACCGGTGTTGCCACTTTTGGGGAGATTTTCGAGATTTTCAACTAATAAACTCCTGTAAAATTTTGTATGAAAAATTTTTTTTTTCACTGATGATGTCGTATAGAAAACAAGAAGTTAGTAAGCCAAAATTATGGAGAGAGCTGATGATTGAGGGTTTCGGAGACGGGTGGAGGGCCCGCTTAAGGTATTGAAGATAGGTGGGAGGTGCTCGAGCAAATGTCATTCATGACGTCATCCAATTGCCAAAAAGCTGAAAAAAAATTCAAAATGGCGAAAAAAAGATGGCCGCCATACAAATTTCGCCGGCGTCCAGCTCGGAGGGTATAAAAGATGGAGGTGCGGTTTCTTGGCATGAGATGATCAGGGTCCGAAGGTCTACTTGATGAATAGAAAAAAAATTCAAAATGGCGGAATTTATTTTCCCATAGAAAATGTATGGCGAATATTGAATGTCTCATTCTCCTAGAAAGAGACGGAAAACGATACATTGATGTATGGGAGATATGTTCGGATGCGCGATATGAGTACGGAAAAATTATGACATTTCAGAAAAACAAGATGGCGGCCTATATGATTTTTGCAACTCTTTTGTTTTCCAACCGATTTCGTTGAAACTCGCAATCTTTGAAGAAAGTAGTAAATGATTAATAGAAAAAGTGGAAAATTTTGGAAAAACAAGATGGCCGCCGTACAAATTTCGTCGGTGTCTATCTCGGAGGCTATAAAAGATGGAAGAGTGGTTTCTTGGCAAAATATGATCAGGATCCGGAGGTCTACTCAGTGAAACAAACTCTACATGCTCGCGGACCACTTTAGTGGTCCGCGCACCCACGCACCCTACTTTATTAACCTCAACTACCCCGTTTTTACAAAAAATGATATGGATGTCGTTTTCAGAGTTTTCCAGGGTGCTGATTTTGATAATGACATTCATTTTTAGATCCAAGCTGGCGGACATGCACTTTTTAAGAAAAAAATTGATATGGGTGTGGGTTTTATGTGTTTTTGTGGTGAATTGTGTATCTTAATAAATAAATTTGGTTAAATATAATAAAGTCAACATAACCACGTCACGCGAGCTGCTTTAGCAGCTCGCGCACCGAGCAAAACACTAGTTATTATACTATATATAGCTCGATTACCACTCACTGACTGACTGACTCATTGATACAATTGTTCTCCTAGAAAGAGACGGAAAATGATATAGTGATGTAAGGGAGATGACTGGGGAAAAATTATGACATTTCGGAAAAACAAGATGGCGGCTGACGTGATTTTTGCAGCTCTTTTGTTTTCCAACCGATTTTGTTTAAACTTGCAACTTTTTAGGAAAGTAGTAAACGGTTAATAGAAAAGGTAGAAAAAATTGGAACAACAAAATGGCGGCCGAGCTGGAGAGTTTTCAAAATTTTCATTTTTCGATCCCTAACCGCGGCGCCACTGATCCAAGACGGAGAAGTCGAGGATAATTATTTTTTCGTGTTTCGCCCACGATTATCCTGTATTTTGACAAAACGGGAGAGGTTTTTAAAAATTCAAGATGGCGGCTGTCATGGCGGTCGTTTTGTTCGAGGTACGAAAAAACGCAATTTTAAAATTCGAATATGTCAAAGTTGGCAACATCGGAGCCGTTCGGCTTCTATGAAGCGATTGTACGTATAAATTTGAGGTATAGATTGGTGGGGAAAAATTACCCCATTTTTCGGGAAATTTCAAGATTTTTGCGAAAATGTAAAAAATCGAAATACGGACTTTTTGCAAAATCCGAGTATGAGCGATTATGTGTTTTGCTCGTACAAATGACATTTGGGTATTTTTGTCGCCAAAGACTGGCAACACTGGAATTTATCAAAAAAAAAGTGATTTTCGACATTGTCTTTTTTCAGGGA